>NC_085992.1:14688350-14833350 GCF_030014385.1 Trichomycterus rosablanca
TTAGACAAAAGTAAGAGGAAGTGGAAAGTGAAAATCTAATTCTGGTGGCCCCTGTGGTCTGATCTTCCTCCTCTAACCCACACTAACCACTAGATGGTGTGTGATAACCAGAAAGAGACTCCCAACTGCGAGCTCTGGAGACATCAGGTGTGTGTGTGTGTGTGTGTGTGTGTGCGTGTGTGTGTGTGTGTGTGTGTAAGTGCTTATGAAAGTAGAAGCAATCTGTAAGGTTAACAGCAGATTCCAATCTGCCCTTGTGTGGCTGATTTACTGTTTTATATTCCATAGATGAAAATGTGCTCACACTGTGCTGTATTCACAGTATCTTTATTAACTATTTTGATGTGTATACAGATGTGGAGGTGCACGGTTCAGGTCGGAGCAGTAAAAGTAGTTTGGAATTTGAAGTGAAGAGCAAGTCGTCCCAAACAGAGGGGCGTATCTGGTTCAAACCAAGTCTCGTCACACAGCAAGTTCTCTTTTACTTTAATTTACTTTACTCAGAGCAGCTTATAATTTTGCAATGTTTTCCTAAACTGCTGTAACAAACCAATCATTTTGTGTGATTCTGTTTTGATAAGAAACACTTTCAAGCTTTTGTTTGACCAAAGATTGATTTTCATTTTTACATGCAATTTCTTAAAATAGAATTGTTACTTTGAAAGTCACGTGTCAAGTCAAGGTGAAAAACGGTGTGAGTTATTGATTTATTTATTTTTTCAGTATATAAAGAAAAAGACAAGTTTGGACTTCTTATATCAATAATGTAGCAGTTTTAAAGGTATGTGTCTGAACACACAGTGTTTATAGTGTTTATACACTGTTATAGCAGTTTATTCTAACTATTATTTTTCAGTAGTCAGTTACACTTGTTTCAGTATAAAGAAAAAGACAAGTTTGGACTTCTTATATCAATAATGTAGCAGTTTTAAAGGTATGTGTCTGAACACACAGTGTTTATAGTGTTTATACACTGTTATAGCAGTGTATTCTTTTATTACTGTTATTGTTATTATTATTTCTATATAATTATTATTATGAAAATAATAACAAATATTAAAAAAAAAATGATAACGTTTTTTTTTTTAAACTGGTACTTTTCATCCAAATCAGATAAATGTACAATTAATATAAATAATTAAAAAATAGTAAAAAAAAAATTTTTTAAATTAATAATGTTTAATAAAGTTTCAATAATCTTTTTGACTTTACAGAACTAATCGTTCATTGTGCACATTAAAAAAATTAAATATAATATATTATAAATTGTCTTTAATATAACAATAAATTAATTAATCTAACACTATACTAAAACATACAATTATTTAAAAAAATCAATACAAAATTTAATGTTTATATTTTAAATTACATTGTTTTTAAATATATCCACTCAAGATAAGAATTTCGCAAAATATATTTCAAGTTTGAACTTATAAGCCACAGCAATATAAATGATAAAAAAAATAAAAGTGACAAAAAAAATACACTATAAAAATTTATTATTTTTTGAACATGTTTAATTGTTTTTTTCTTTTAATTGAAACATTTAAAAAAAAATGCTTGCATGGTCTTGTCAGTTCCTCGATTTGAATCCCAGTTATACATAGTACAGGTTTTTGAAAAAAATGTGAATGATAGGGAAGGTAAGAGAGAAGACGGCAATTACTTGACTATAAAGTTGCAGGATGGTGTGAAAACAGCAGGAACCACAGCTACAAAAAACAATAAGCAATAAGCTGCACTGCTGAAATAGATGCACAGGCTTCCAAAACATACACACCAGCAACAAGACAAATCAGAACCTTTCTGGAACAGAGTACTCTAAAATGGTCTGGTTGTAAAGTAGCTCATCATGTGATGTATGTAAGTCAGAGCATCATGAAATTAATTAATTAATTTATTTATTGTAAACAGTAACATGTTTGATAAGGATTTAATTACAATGGACAAGGAATTCACAGATAAAATTTGAGTTTGTTTTCTACAAAAGAGGAAGGTGCTTAATCTACCAAATAAAAATACTGAGGATTCATTTTAAATCTGCAAATACTTCACAAAAGTTCTCAATACTTTTGGATGATGACCATCATCAAATGGATGATGGTCTGAACCAAAATGCTGCAAAAAGTAAAGTCAGTTTTTGCTGTAGATGCCTCAAACTTTAATTGCCAACAATGGCTATGCAAATTAATATGTGGTGCTGTGGTGATTTCCCTGTAACACCTTATCTTCTTTAATAATTATACATGCTATAAATACTTTTAGTTCATATTTATAGGTACAAGGTCAGAAGAATTGTGTGTGAAAATGTGAAATTAATATATACTGTACTTGTATTACATAATAAAGGGGCTGAATATTTTTCCCTCACTAATTAATGTTATTCTATAGTACTTATTCTAATTATTTTTATATGTGCTCATGTGCTGCATGTTCAGTCGTGCTAATTATTAAAATAAATAAATAAATCAGGAATCCAAAAAGAAGTCAGACACTGTGAACTGGTACATAGACAGTGTACAGTTTTTTACGTTTTAGTGTTAAAGCATTTCCATTCAAATTTAACAAAGAGTCTAGATTTCTTGAATATTTAATGTAATTTAATGAGGAATATAAAAAAAATTTAATACATTTTATTTAAATTGAAATATGTTAAATAAAAATGAACATAACATATGCTTATTTTTAACAGTACATTTAAATAAGTAAAAAAAAGATTTTTATTTATGTATTTTATTTATTTTTTTAAGTCATATACCAAGATTTTAAATGTAATTATTCCTGTTGTTTGTTGTATTTAATTTTGAATATTTTACAGTATTAAAATGTACACTTTGTCTTATTTTATAATAAGACAATATAATTAATATATAATTAATACAATAATATCTAATTAATACAATAATTAATATAAATTTTTGCCTGTAGAAATAAAAAATAGACACTTACATAGTATGTTTTTGATAAATGTTTATAATTCTATAAAAACAGGAATAATATTCAGAAATAAATACATTTTATTTAAATTTAAATAATTTTAAACAAAAATAAATTGCTAATTATTAATGGTACATTAAGATTTGTAATTATAATCAATATTAATTTCTGCCTGTATAAGCATGTATATAAGTAAATGAATGTATTTATCTACACTTGCCTATAAACACAGTATAAACCATGATTTTTGTGTTATTAGTGTTATTTATTGTACCATTATTAGTAAAATGAGTTCCTGGTACTGTTTTGGTGGTCCTGTCATTAATTGTACTTACCGACTGTGTGATATTTGAAAAAGCTTTGAGTTTTTTTGGTGGCCGAGATGTCTAATAACGCGTCCTGTTAGAGATCCGACAGGATTTTGATGGAAAGAGGGAATATTTTTCCCCACCTGCTCTGGGGTTCAGCGAGGGTTCAGTTCTTAGCACTAAGCCACCGAGAGTTCACGTTCCTCCAGGCCATACAGAATATAAACACACTCTCCAGTGCACATCCATCCACTACTCATTGCAAGCTATCAAACAGATTTCAGTGGAGGAGTGTAGAGAACGATCCGCTACACTACATCAATTCAAACATTTGCTTTCTTAGCCTTTCCCTCTTTTTGAATCAGATGGTGTGGAATTATTGTAAGTACCAGATCTATATGGACAGACATAATCCCTGTCCAATTGTACAGCCATAACCTAGACGCCCTCTCTGTACAATCCACCTCCATCACTTATGTGACCTTTCCTCTGCCTTTTTTTTCCTCTCCAAATAATTGTCCTGTACTGCTGGAATGTCAGAATGTCAGATCCTTTCCCCCAAATCAGGCCATCAGCATGCCGGTGTGGAGGGTAAACACTGAGAAGAGGGCGGCTCTGAATGTAGATGTAATAGATTGAATGATGATGGGTAAATAACACACAGCCCGAGATGTGGTTTAATCACAGTGAAAGAGGGAGTGAGGAGTGAGCAACATCTCTGGGTCCGTCCACCAATTCTGATTGACCTCTACCAGAGAAAGTGGAGGAGAAGGTTGAGAGAGGGAGCAGTGGGTGATATTTGAAAGAACTGCCGTGCAGCTGAAGAATTCGAATGGGTTGAACATCCTGCATCTAAATCTCTACCTTGTACAGTTAGTGAAAAAATAACTAGTTATTAATATCATTAATAGAAAATGAGTAAGATTCCTTTATTGATCCCCATGGAAGATTTGAGAAATATAAAATTGAATAATATAAAGTAATATAAAATAATAATAATAATAATAATAATAATAATAATATAAAATAATATAAAATAATATAAAATAATAATAATAATAATAATAATAATAATAACAATATAAAATAATATAAAATAATAATAATGTAAAATAATAATAATAACAATAATATAAAATAATATACAATGATATAAAATAATAATAATAATAATAATAACAATAATATAAAATAATAATAATATAAACTAAAGGACAGATGAACATTATTTATTTATTTATTTATTGGAATTAGGATACATTGCTTTGATTTGATTACCTTCATATATTATTTTACATTTTAAAGAGTAGTCTTTTACAAGTAAGTTCATTCTGCTTTCTTAGATCAACAAAAAATGGTCAAACTTGAGTACTTAGACTGGTAAAAACACTTAACACTAACATCTATTGAATCTGCCATCAGGTGGCCAAGAGTCTACACAGACATGATTGACCATATCTGAGGGGGAATGGATTGCTGCCTTGTCCAGGGTATTTCTGCACAGTTTCTGCACTGGAACCGGACCCACTGCGACCCTAATCCAGACAGAGCGGTTGATGATAATGAGAAAAGAAAACTTTGATTTGAATTTGTTGTGATTGAAAAAAATATAGAAATGCTCTGACTATGTAAAAATGCTGATCAAAATTAGATTTAAATGAATAATTTATTTATTAATAATATTATTATTTTTTTTATTAATTGGCATAGTAAACTAGATTTACATGTATAATTGAAAATGCTTTAACATTGTGGGTAAAATGAATACATTTAATTGAATAAAAAAATTGTGTTTGTTATAACTAAAAGTTTTAATAGTTACACAAATTATTTTAAAAAATAAACTAATGTTCAACATGTTTGCATGTTTTTTTTTTTCTTACAGTATGACTGATAAAGTAAACAGTGAATTGTAGCACAGACCAAATCACACCATCATCTGATTTGGGTATGAAACTGAATGTGCAGAATAAAAACACTTTAACAGTGCAATGCTATAATTCCTCATTTATTTATTTGTTTGCACTATATAATAAAAATACTTATATATGATAGTCATTTTATTCTGAGAATTTAGTTCACTTTTGTAAATTGTTCTATTTTAAGCTACATGAAGAAAAGTTCCAAATATGTTTTAAGCAAATGATCAATCCAATGTAGGTAAAAACACACTGTAAAATAATACTAACTCAACTTGTATTTCTCATTCTTTTAAATTTAGTTTCAGTAAATATTTATACTCACAATTAACTTGAGCAAAGATTCTGATTGTATAGTGTGTAGAGCATATATGCATGTTGTACATTTGCTACATCCTCCTTATGTTATTTGTATTAGTATATATTTTTTTCTTTTGTCTATCTGTCTGTCTGTCTGTCTGTCTATCTATCTATCTATCTATCTATCTATCTATCTATCTATCTATCTATCTATCTATCTATCTATCTATCTATCTATCTATCTATCTATCTATCTCTGTCTATCTCTGTCTGTCTATTCAGTTCATTATAGTCACTTTTCTTAAGTTGTACAAGCTTGATTTGTTAGGTCAATGATTTTAATACAGGTCTTTAAAGAATTTCATATTAATTTCATCTTATATTCTCAAATCATTTTGTTTGCATATTGTGTATTGTATATATGTTGTATATTTGCTACACCCTAGATACATTATTTGTATATGTATTATTTTTTTTTTCCTTTCCTCTTCTTTTTGTTCTATCTATCTATCTATCTATCTATCTATCTATCTATCTATCTATCTATCTATCTATCTATCTATCTATCTATCTATCTATCTATCTATCTATCTATCTATCTATCTATCTAATCTATCTATCTATCTATCTATCTATCTATCTATCTATCTATCTATCGATCATAATAGTCACTGTTTTTTGAAGTCGTACTACCTTGATTTGTTAGATTACTGATTTTAATATGTGCTTAAAAATTCATATTTATGTTATCTTATACTCTCAAATCAAGTTAATTTTTTAAACTTTAAACTTAATGTTTATTAACATTCAATCATAAAACTTTTACATTTTTAATTTTAAGTTTCTTACTGTTTATTGTGTTAATGTTGTGGAATTTGATAGCTTTACATGTCATTTTTGACTATTTAATACTGATTATTTAAAATTTCCAGCTTTTGTAACACACTGAGTTTAGTTTTGCTCATGTTTTGAAATGGTGATGGTTTTAATTAAATATACATTGATACTGGTCTGTCAGAGATCCATGTCAACTAAATAACTTTACGTGCAGCATAAGTAAGTGAAGATATATAACAGTTTAAATTAAATTTTTAATACTAAAGTAATTACGCACATTCTTTAATCAAATATATTAGTAAAAAACTATTTTTTAATTTGCAAACATATCATTATATCTATATTACAATGTAGTACAATTAAACATTTAACATATTAAATGTGTTTATTTGTGTTTGTAAAAAGTAGTGCTCTTTACCTTGTTAATTCAAAAAAGACAACATTGCATTGCTGTGAGTTTCTAAATGAACCTTTTATTCAAGTTCACAATCATGATGAGCTCTTTTAAAAACAAGGTGCAGAAATGCATTTTTTGCGTTTTTTAATGCACTTAAAAAACCCCAATCACGTTTGATCTACATTACCGGACCTCCATCAGCACTGAGAGGACACACGATAGCGTTCACTCGTGATAGCGTCCACTCAGAGACGTTCGACCGCGGCCTTGATGTGGAAACAAGCGTTAGCTTTGATGCTCCCTTCACTTCCTCCTCGTTTCGTTCCCACACGGCCTGACCTTGGAGGCTCTTTAGAAGTTTCTCTGCACCCGTGCTCGGAGTCTGACCATCGTTTCATTGCACGGCCTGTGCGCTAAGCCTTCTGAGACCCCCCGCTTGAAAAATAACACCTGAGTTTAAGGTCGAGAAAGAGTGTGAGAGAGTGTGTGAGGGTGAGAGGATTGGGTCAGGGGTGCCAGCCTGGTAAGTGTAGAAAAAGAAAAGTGAGAAAGACAAAAATATAATTTTACCTAGTTTGTTCATCCTACAGGAGGCTCGTCTGGTCTGCGGCAAGACTGCTTTAGCTCTACTGTCTCACTCGTTTTTCTCGTCCTGGGGGGCAGTTGGGTTGGAGAAAATGGCTCGAGACGAAAGTGCAGTGAAAGTAATGGTTTCTTTCCTGCTTTCCTTATTTAAACACCTTAAAACACATTGTATGAAAGGTGCTATATAAATTTTCTTGCCTTGCCTATACAAATCCTATATTGTCTTGTAACTCCTGATTTTTTTATTTGTACTGTAGACTTACTAACACTTAATTTAGCTGAGACTTAAGAGGTATGTAGTTTTTAGGATGTTTTCCTGAGATAAAGCCTTAAAAATGTTTGGTCACTCCTTCTTGTTTTCTCCATTTTTAGATAACGGCACTTGCTGTGGTTCTGTAGCACCTAATGAATGACTTTGCAATCCATTCAAAGTTTAATCTTGAATGGATCAGTATTTGAAAGCAGCGATGGGTCATGCCTCACCACTTTGTGTCAAACTTTGTTAGATAATTGTTAATCAGTTCAAACATAATGTGATGTATTACTTCTTCTTCTTTTCCTCTTTTTTTAACTATTTGGTTCATTACAGTCACTGGGGCTTAAGAATTTCATATTTATTTTATCTTATATTCTCAAATCAACTTCATTCTCAAATCAAGTTCATAAATCTTCTTACCATTTAAAATTTCCAGTTTCTTACTGTTGAACATGTGTGTATGTTGAGAAATTTGAATACAATTAATTTTTAACTGTTTATTTAACTTTGATTATTTAGAATTTCCAGGTTTCGTAACACACTGTTTCGTTTTGCTCATGTTTTTGAAATGGTGATGGTTTAAATTAAATATATAGTGGTATAAATGTTCACAAGTCAAAAAATACGAGTCCGAGTCAAGTCACGAGTCTAGTCTAGAGTCCGAGTCAAGTCACGAGTCAATATAATATACACAAAACATATACTGGAAATGTAGCGTAGAAATAAACAAATAATATGTAAGTTCAGATAAAAAACAACAACAGATTAGTGACTGTATTTTGCCATTTTACTTTGTGCCTTTACTTTCCTAGGTACCGGTAGTTAAAGCTTAAACTGACGTTTTGTTTTCATTGCAAATTACTGCACAGCGGCCAAAATCCCAAACACAGCAAAAAATCCATAACACTGCTTACCTTACCTTACCTTGTTCCAAATGCTATTAAATTTATAAGCATGTGTCGTCCCATTAGGAATATAATCCATTATTTTGTAAATGTGCTTATAATTAAAAACCTCCAAACTTTTCCCGGTTGTGAAGTAAAACACGAACTCGTTAGAAAGCCAATCAAGCGTTTCATGGACAATCATCTGTGTGACGCTACAAACTAAATACATGCAAATAACAGCATTTCTTACTAACAATTAAAATCAGAAGGTCTGATTGATTCAGAAAGCGGTTCTTACAATCATTAGCGCCAATTCTGTAGGAGCGTTCCATTCACATTATCTGTTACTGTGAAGTGCACTACATAGGGAGCGACGCTTCATCATTACACCGGAAGCTGGCTGGGACATTTACCCATTGCGTGCGTTGCGGGTTAAGACGGCCGGAGCGTTAATTGTCACACATAACTAATGTTGCTGACTCTTGTTGTTCACGAGTCATTGGATAAGCGGTTGGATAAGCGGTTAAGAAAGTGAGTGAGTAAGACACAAATTCCAAGTGAAGCTGTCTATATCAATGCACATGGTTTTGGAATGGTCAAGTGTCCACACATTTTTGGCAATGTAGAGTATGCCGTGACAGGCTTGGGATTTCAGTGACTTTGATTGTCTGCACCCATTAGCCACAAATATGACAGTGGGAGAGTCTAAAAAGCTCTAAACAGATCTAGGAATGATCTTACTTGATTATGAATTCAAGGCATTTCTATGCAACCTCAAGTTCAAGTCCCAAGTTCTTTACAAACAATTGCCTGTAAATACAAAGTGCATGGAACAGTGGACTCTTTGCCAAGCAAAACATTTTGTAGAACATTTGTTTTATTTGGCAAAGTCATTCCACACACATATCACCCTTTCTAAGCAGTAATTATCCCCTTTAACTAGTAGCTCCACCTTTAGCAGCGATTTTGGCTCCCCTCTTCTCAGTGGAAGTGATTTCACTTCAAAACACAGCTGGTTTTCAGGCATCTTTACTGGAACTGGTCATTAGGATGTGAAATTATTTCAGATAAGTGTTCTGCTTCAACTCACAGACACATGATCCTACATTCTCCTTAAGAATTTTCACATATCAAGTGGAATACATTTCCGTCTCAGTGATGCCAGCTCACTCAGGTCCTGATGCAACAAAGCGCCACCACAACGTCACACTGCTTCATCCTTGTTTGTTTCTACTGTCTCACACCCTGGCCATAACTTCTGTATATTACTCTATATTGCCATCGGTATGTTACCATATATTGTGTACCTCTGCTTATATGTACATTCATACATTGGTCACTGAATACTGTACATACATACATGCACACGTCCATACATTTTCCAAATATTGGCTGTATATAGTCTTATAGTTTGAACATATTTTGTGTTTAATGTTTAATTTTCTTGTGCATTGTCTGCAACTTGCACATTGCTTGTATACTGTATTTACCCTAGAGAGATACCATCAGCTGGAACCAAATTCCTTGTGTCTATCCACATACTTGGCCAATAAATCTGATTCTGATTTTGTAGAACATTCTGCCTAAAGGTTTGGTGATTTGTTTCCACGTTAGATAAGAACTGATGGTTAGCAATGGTTTATTTCCTGCTTTCTTTAGAAAAACACAGGTTATGAAAGGTGCTATATAAATACAATTGCCTAAATCCCTGTTTTTATTATATTGTGGTCACAAGTCGGTCACTCCTGGGTAGATTTTACTCTTTATTCTTTATTCTGTACTGCCAAAGGCAAATAGGACCATCCAGACTGTTATCAGTAAAAGCTGTAAAAGTGGTACATTAACATACACACCGATTAGGCATAACATTATGACCACCTTCTTAATATTGTGTTGGTCGCCCTTTTGCTGCCAAAAAAGCCCTACAACTGTGATGCACTGTATATTCTGACACCTTTCTATCAGAACCAGCATTAACTTCTTCAGCAATTTGAGCTGTTGTAACTTATGTGTTGGATCGGACCACTTGGGCCAGCCTTCGCTCCCCACGTGCATCAGTGAGCCTTGGCCACCCATGCCCCTGTCGCCGGTTTACCACTGTTCCTTTTTTGGACCACTTTTGATAGATACTGACCACTGCAGTTCGGGAACACCCAAAAAGAGCTGCAGTTTTGGAGATGCTCTGACCAATTTGGTCCTTGTCAAACTCACTCAAATCGCTTCCTCTCCACCAATGCCGATCCCTGCTCTGATTGAGGAGAACGAAGCGAACCCACGCCCCCTCCGACACGAGGGCAGCATGCCGTATGCATCTGATCACCTACACTTTGACGAGTGCAGTGCAGCTCAGCGTTGTGTGTGGAGAGACACACCCTGAGAGCACTCTTTTCTCATCTCTGTGCAGGCGCCATCAATCAGCCAGCAGAGGTCGTAATTGCACCAGTCATGAGAGAGAGACCACATCTGGATTAGTCCCGCCCATATCTGAACAACAGGCCAATCGTTGTTCATGTGACCGCTCAGCCTTAGCCGGCAGGCAGAGCAGAGATTTGATATGATGTATTCAAGATCCCAGCTCTGGATCTGGCTTGTGTTTTTACTGCTGTGCCACCTGAGCGGCCTCACCTATCAAGTTAGATTAACTGGTTTAATGAGTAACCTGAAAGAATAGCTTTGATTATTAAATAAATACACTAGTGTTTTAAAAAAAAAATTGTGTGCTTACTTTATTACCCCCTGAGTGATGCCATGTTTTACCGAACAGGGGGCAATTATTTTTTAACACCACTGTATACAATGCCACGTACAATAAACATCCACTGCCACTTCTGGTCTGCATTTATATCAAACTCTATACTTAAATAAATAGTTTCACTAACACGAGGAGGGGAAAATGTGATGCTCATGTTTTAACACAAGATCCCACTTGAGGGAAGAGGCGTTGACACAAGTGCCTATATTTCAAGAAATCCATCACCGAATTATGTGAAATGTGAAACCTCACTCGCCTTTCTCTCTGATCCTGGTAGGCGTACATGTCTGAGGGAAGGGGCTGAGAGACGAAACTGCAGACAGAGAGAAGAAAAATGAAAGAACGAAGAGGAAAAAAGATTACAGCCAGACTTACAGAATAATCCACCAGTAAACATTTACTTACACTTCCTGTTTAATAATGACTCCAGTCCTGGTATTGCAATTATTTCTGCAACTGGTTCTTTCCCTTCAACTCAATGTTTGGGACACATTTTTTGAAAGGAAAAAAGACGCTTATGGTCCCAAATCCACCTACATACACTGATCAGCCATAACATTAAAACCACCTCCTTGTTTCTACACTCACTGTCCATTTTAGCAGCTCCACTTACCATATAGAAGCACTTTGTAGTTCTACAATTACTGATTGTAGTCCATCTGTTTCTCTACATACTTTTTTTAGCCTGCTTTCACCCTGTTCTTCAATGGTCAGGACCCCCACAGGACCACCACAGAGCAGGTATTATTTAGGTGGTGGCTCATGCAGTGACACTGACATGGTGGTGGTGTGTTAGTGTGTGTTGTGCTGGTATGAGTGAATCAGACACAGCAGTGCTGCTGGAGTTTTTAAATACCGTGTCCACTCACTGTCCACTCTATTAGACACTCCTACCTAGTTGGTCCACCTTGCAGATGTAAAGTCAGAGACGATCGCTCATCTATTGCTGCTGTTTGAGTTGGTCATCTTCTAGACCTTCATCAGTGGTCACGGGACGCTGCCCACGGGGCGCTGTTGGCTGGTGGACTATTCTCAGTCCAGCAGTGACAGTGAAGTGTTTAAAAACTCCATCAGCATTGATGTGTCTGATTCAGTAATAACAGCACAATACACACTAACACACCACCACATGTCAGTGTCACTGCAGTGCTGAGAATGATCCACCACCCAAATAATACCTGCTCTGTAGTGGTCCTGTGGGGGTCCTGACCATTGAAGTACAGAGTGCAAGGATTAACAAAGCATGCAGAGAAACAGATGGACTACAGTCAGTAATTGTAGAACTACAAAGTGCTTCTATATGATAAGTGGAGCTGATAAAATGGACAGTGAGTGTAGAAACAAGGAGGGGGTTTTAATGTTATGGCTAATCAGTGTATATTGTACATAGGTAATACTTTAACCTAGCCAGGCTTCATTTACAAAAAATCATCACTGAAATGTATCTTTGTTTGTGGATAATAAATGGCAGGAAACTTACCTCTCCTAAAAGTCCTTGACACAACAGTAAGAAAAGAAAGTAGAAAAAAGGGGGCTAATAATGAATCCGCAAATCATCTGGACAGACAGCCCATCTCCAGATGAATGATTTACATCTTCCCTCTGGCTCACTGTGATAAATGTTAAATGAGACAGCAGTGTAAGAATTTATACTCTGATCTGGAGTGATTTTGATGGAGTGGAATCTATTGTTATTGTTATTATAATACTTCCAGTGCAAACATCTACTGCATATTTCACAGTTTGACTTTGTAGCTATAAATATAAAGATATGTATATTAAGTTATTAAATTTAAGAAAGTTATCAAACTAACAGTTTAATTGTATTATGTATTATTTATATATACAGTATATACAGTGGGGGAAATAAGTATTTGATCCCCTGCTGATTTTGTAAGTTTACCCCCTTACAAAGACTTGAACAGTCTATAATTTTTATGGAAGGTTTATTTTAACAGAGAGAGACAGAATATCAACAAAAAATCCAGAAAAAAAAGCATTAAATAAAAGTTATAAATTAATTTGTATTTAATTAAGGGAAATAAGTATTTGATCCCCTACCAACCAGCAAGAATTCTGACCCCCACAGACCGGTTATGTGCCCATGAGGCACACAAATTAGTCCTGTCCCTGTATAAAAGACTCCTGTCACAGAATCAGTTTCTTCCGTTCAAATCTCTCGACCACCATGGGCAAGACCAAAGAGCTATCAAAGACGTCAGGGACAAGATTGTAGACCTGCACAAGGCTGGAATGGGCTACAAGACCATCAGCAAGAAGCTTGGTGAGAAAGAGACCACTGTTGGTGCGATAATTCGAAAATGGAAGAAATACAAGATCACAGTCAATCACCCTCAGTCTGGAGCTCCATGCAAGATCTCACCTGGTGGGGTAAGAATGATTCTGAGAAAGGTGAGGTCAGTCCAGAATTACACGGGAGGAGCTTGTTAATGATCTCTTGTCAATGATCTCTTTTTTTTTAACTGAAGTATTTATTTGAAATTAAATAGGATTAGGATTGAATAGGATTAAATAGTTTGCATATATGCATATATGAGTTTTGTTTTGTATCATATTTGATACATTGGGATTTAATGTATAAATTTTTTTTTTTAAGTTCATTGTTTTTTTTTTAACAAACAAAAATTTATAAAACATAATTTTTTAACTCCTTTCACTTTTAATTTTCTTTAGTTTTTTGGACTCAAGTAATTTAAAACATACATGAATAACTGGGGTCTCAAAAAAAAAAAAAAAAAAGAAAGCCATTGGATCGCCACAAACATTTTAAATAAAGTGTGAGTTTGAGCAAAGTTCAGTGTGGCACAATAAACAACCTGCCAGTGGGATTGGTAGGGAGAAAAAGCTACATTTCATTTAGTTTTGTCCATTTTTGGTTCAACCTTAAACCTTCACAAGCGAAGGTTCCATGCATTGATTATAGCCAATTATGTAGTTCATAATGGATAAAATGACAATTTACTGATATTTGCCTTAAATACCTGCTGTATATAATTTGATACACACATATTCAACCCATATTCAACCCAAAATTAAATATCAAATATCAAATACTAAGAACTTGCATTAATAATCTACTATTCTGCTAAATATTCCTAATGAGGGATCAGTAAAGATGTGTGTTTTTTTAACCCTATAGTTCACAAAGTTGGTAAAAAACATCCATGCACAACAACAGATGGGTCACTGCTTGATGACAGCCATTTTGGAGTGCTCGTTAAAAGGTCCTCTGGTGCATGCAGTACATGAATAATCCACCAGGGGGGCAGAAGACATGTGTCTAATTGTACACATCAGGTTTTTCAGCAAAACAATATACCTGCTGATGATGTAGAGGTCTCTAAAACTCACTCACTCACTTTTTTAACCGCTTATCCAATTATGGTCGAGGGGGAAGGGGGGGGGGGGGCTTGAGCCTATCCCAGCTTTTCAATGGGCGCAAGGCACACAGTAACACCCTGGACAGGGCGCCAGTCCATCGCAGGGCAGACACACATACACACACACATTCACCTATAGAGCAATTCAGTGTCTCCAATTAATCTGACTGCATGTTTTTGGACTGTGGGAGGAAACCGAAGCTCCTGAAGGAAATCCACGCAGACACGGGGAGAACATGCAAATTCCGCACAGAAAGGACTCGGAACGCCCCGCCTGGGGATCGATCCCAGGATCTTCTTGCTGTGAGGAGACGGTGCTACCCACTGAGCCACCATGCCGCCCGTCTCTAAAACTCATGTATCAAATATGATACGCTTGGCATTTTGAGCTATAAATAGACTTTAAGTCACCTTTCCCACCATTTAAGGTTCAAGTCTCCTCGAGTAGCAGTTCTCACAGACCTGAGTCCCTCTGAGTTCCTAGTAAATTCTCTGCTTGTGCAATTATTTGATTGTTTAAGAAGGATTTCCGGAGGCAAAGTAGTAGTCACACCCATTGCTAACAGGGGAAGAGTCTTTCACTTTCATGATAATGGGGTGTATTTCTGTGAACAGTACTGATGCATCACACATTATTTAACTAATCATAGTTAGAATTGCCAAAAGTGCTTTGCAACAAATGCTACTGTTACTTATTTTTGTTTATTTACCCTAGTAACTTTTTGACATATCTTTGTATTCACACAAAGGACACAGCATGGCCAGACTTAATTAATTAATTAAAAGTAGTGTCCATATACAGTACTTTTGCATATGTATCTTAAGACTTTAATCTAAGCTATATATGGACTTTACGTCAATACAGGACCTTGCAGGTCACCTTTCCCACCATTTAAGGTTCAAGTCTCCTCGAGTAGCAGTTCTCCCAGACCCGAGTCCCTCTGAGTCCCCAGTAAATTCTCTCCCTGTGCAATTATTTGATTGTTTAAGAAGGATTTCCGGAAGCAAAGTATTAAAGTGCCAGAAGCTGCCTTGTAACAATTAGGGGGTTAAATGATGGCCGGCCACACAGAAAGGCACCATCGTTTGGTGTCCCCTTCCTGCACTCTGAAGGTCAAAGGTTGGGGAACTTTTCAGGAAAAGTTGATTTCTCAAGCTCCTTAAAGCAGGTGGACTCCAGGTTGGTACTGTTTTTCCAAACTAAGTAAAGGAAGTGAAGAAAAGGGAAAGAATGCCTTTCACTGAAAGTGCTGAATAAAAGAATACCCAGCTTGTCTTTCAGAAGGTTCTCACACTTCAGCTCACCTTATTTGTTTGGACAATTTACCACATTTACATCTAGATGAAAATATCTCTGAAGTGGTCGTTTAAAACCACTGATATAAATCTTTTGTTTATAATAAGTAGTATAATGATTCCAGTACTCATAGAGATTGACTTATAATTTTATAGCGTACCTGTAAGCATTCATCTGCATTGTAGTCATGGCAACAACCTTGACCTCCCTCTAAGAAGCCATGTTAGAAATGTTGTTCTGGTTCTACTTTTCTGCATTAATGCTGCTATCACAGAAGTGTAAATTACCATTGCCAAATCACTGACACAGCCCCATACCATGACCGGCCCTGATAATAGTCTGGATGGTCCTTTTCGTCTCTGGTCTGGAGACCTGGAATGCTGATTCATCTGACCACAATACACATTTCCACTGTGCGATGGTCCATCCTAGATGCCTCCGAGCCCAGAGAAGTTGACGCCGCTTCTGGACATGGTTAACATAAGGCTTCTTTTTTGCACAGTAAAGTTTTAAGTGGCATTTGTGCATGTAACTCTGTATTGTAGTGCTTGACAAAGGTTTGCTAAAGTAATCCCTCGCCCATGTGGTTATATCAGCTATTGTTGAGTGGCGGTTCTTGATGCAGTGCCGTCTGAGCGATCGAAGATCACGGGCGTTCAGCTTAAGCTTGTGGCCAAGGGCACTGAAATTCCTCCTGATTCCTTGAAACGTTTAATGATATTATGCACTGTAGAGGGAGAATGATGCAAATCCCTTCCAATGTTTCTTTGAGGTTCATTGTTTTTAAACACATTTCTTGACAAACTGGAGGTCATCTAGCCATCTTTGCTCATCAAAGACTTGTCCTGGATGCTGCTTTTGTACCAAACCATGATTACAATCACTGTTGATATCACCTGTTTAGAATCACATCATTATTTAGTTTTTTTACCTCATTATTAGCACTAAATTGCCCCCGTCCCAACTTTTATAAGATAAAACATGAAATATCTCAGGTTCATCCTCTGTGCAATCAAATAAAAGTCAAAGTAAATGTAAGAAACATCAGAATCAGCTTTATTCGCCAAGTATGTTTTCACATATGTTTAAACATTGCATTATTTAATGTTTAAACATTTGCATTTCCATACTGTCACAACTTTTTCTGATTTGTGGTTGTAGATTGCCACTGCAGTGGGCAGAAATGACTTCCTGTAGCGCCAAAATAGTTTTAATCATTCCACAAACTTTTCGTTCTCATATGCAGCCAAAATTAAGTCAAATTATGAATTAGTGAATAGTAAAAAAAAAAATCAGTAAAGTTGAAAAGGTAAAACTTGAAATATCTCTTCAAAACGTTTTTTAATTGGAGTTTTAAATATCATGTCAAATCAGTGCATAGTACAAGATTAGTTGAAACGGGACACAGGCCTTTAGTTACTTGTTACATCATGAATTTTTCATGGATTTATTTGACCAACTTATTAATTTGACCAAATAATCCAGATTAAGCCATAATAATAATAATAATAACCTTGGTTTTATCTAGAAAATGCTATCAAAAAGCAAAAAGACAGCATTAACGCTACCAACTGCAAAACAATATAGCAATATATTATTGGATTCTTAGCGATGTACTTAATAGTACCCAAATGTTTCAAAGCTTACGTTCCAGCTGGTGGTTAAGCCCTCACTGAAATCTGCACTTGTCCTGTGTGGGGTTATTAAAATCAGGACCTGGAGATGAACCCCAGCAAGACAGAGTGAGCCATTGGAAGAGGGGATCAGTGGCTGTTTTTACAAGCCTAGGTCAGATCTCAGAGATTGGAACTAAGACATGCCCGATCCTCTCGTTGTTTTCCCTGGGATGTAAACAAACACATGGAACTTTCATTCCCCCCCCTTCCCGCTTTCCTTAGCCGTGTGCACCTGCAGGAAGGGATTGTGGGCAAAGGACAGCTGGCTCAGCCAACATGGCCCAAGGGCAAGGTCACCCCGCTGTTTAAAGGGAACAGCCAGTGGATTGTTTTTGCCTCAGCAGGATACACACACTACCGAATCATGAAGCCAGCCAGCTGTGGTCAAGGCCTTAGGCTCCACAGGCTGACTCTGAATTAGCACTATAAAGGCAAGTGGAAATGGCGACCTCTGACCCCACCTTTGGCTACCTTTTCGCTCCCTGAGACAAACTGTAGCACATTTTGATAGATGCTTCCAGCCTCAAAGGTGTGGGTGTGATCAGATGTGAAAGTTAATGTAGCTTCTTAGTGGCCAGAGGTTTTTGGTTGTTTAACAGCTACACCACTTAAACAAACCTTGAGAACCTTGTATGATACAACCTAGAACCTTTAACTAACACAATTCCTAGATTCAACTGTAAAGTTTCAGCACTTTTTTAACTCTATTTATTGAGAATTTCAATACATAGAATTTCTACATAGTCACCTTCCTTTGTGATGCATTTTTCCAAGCATTGTACCATTTTAATGTCATCGCAAAAATATATTAGGTTGAGCGTGTAGCCACTGATGCACCGCTGCCTTCACATCATCATCACATGAAAATCTTCTTCCCCATAAAGTTTCTTTGAGCAGTCCAAAAAGGTGGAAATCAGACGGCGCTTAATCTGGATTCTAAGCTCTTTATCAGTCTCTCAGACACAACCAACTACTACTCCTCACACCCTCAACGATTCCAACAAAAATATAAAAGTGCGGAAACTTTTTGAAGATCTTGCATACATTCTTAGAATGCCAAGTACCCTTCAGGTTGTACTTTGTAGAACTCTATAACAGAAAGTGTTGCAGGCATTTCACTTTAAAAAGCCAGATAAATCATTTGGGGTGGCAAGGAAGCTTGTATATCATACACATGTTTCTTAAGGTACCAGTGTCTTTTTACTTAGCATGGGCTACATGGCTGAATTATCTAATGCTTATCCAAACCTTATATAGCTTTGGTAACTGCTTTTTCCATACCATGCTTGCTAATATGTGAAAGGTCAGAAAACACCCTGTACAGGAAGCCATTCCAGGACGTCACACAGTCTTCACATTCATTCACCTCTGAAGGCAATTCAGAGCAGTCAATCCACCTTGTAAGTTTTTAAAAGGTGGGAGGACACCAGAGTTTTTAGGCCTTATTTCAAGTTTATCTACCAGTAAAAGGTAAGAGGATAAAACAACTGGGACAATAATAGATAGACTTTTGATAGTACTTTTAGTACAAAGAAAAATAAAACATGATTACTTGACTACTTTATTGCAGTGTTACAGAGGCAATTTACAAACATGATAAGCATCACACAAAAACACTCAATATAGTGCAAGGTAATAAAAAAAACAGTACCATGTGTAAAGTTGCATATCAAAAAGCACCAATTGCAAGATTAATTGTCTTTAAGGGGTACTATAGTCTCTATGTCATCTTCTTGCACCAATGAGAGTCATTATAGATTACCATCGCAGTGGGCAGGAATGACCTCCTGTAGTGTTGTCTATTATACTGAGCAACTCCTTATTAGCTCCTCATTGTGTAAGTCGTTCAGCTTCTTGGAGTCTTTTACTTTGATGCTGTTTCCCCAGAAGAGAGCTGCATAGAAAATTGCACTTTCGACAACAGACTGATAAAATATATGAAGCATCTTGCCGCATATGTTAAAAGACCTCAGCTTAGAATAAAGTCTGCTCTGGCCTTTCCTGTAGACAGCCTCTGTGTTGTATGTTGTATGTATCTGTAGCCCTCCACCACCTCCACCTCTTCTCCTAGGACAAAGAGGGGTTTCAATAAAGCCCTGGTTCTCCAAAACCATCGTCTTTGTCTTGGCCACATTTAAGAGGAGGTGGTTGTTGTTGGTGGTGTCTACATATGTCTACATATCAGATATTTGAATTCATAAACAATGGGACAGGGGAGCTCAATTATTAGAACACTGGGCTAACTATGTCACTGTTAAGGGTTTGAATCATGGCTCTAACCTTGAATTCCCTCTTACCTTAGCTTATACTGTATACTGAATATACTGTATATGACAATAAAGGCATTATTCTTTTATAAAATAAGTTTGACATGAGTTACAAAATTAACGTAGTTGAAGAAAATCTAGAAAGTAAAATTGTCTATGGCACACCTGTCCGATTAGCTGGTAGTGTTTCCAAAATCTTGCCCCTTGCTGATCTTTGAAACTGTTGTGCTGTCAGGGTTGTTTGAGCTGTTTAAACTCACCAAACCATACTTTACATGTTCAATTCAAAATCATACAGTAGCATTTATAGCTAGCTACGTTTTCCAGTGGAAATCCCCACACAGTAAAAAAAAAAATTACTGTCATTGTGCTGCCTGTAATTGTGGAGGTGTTACATAAGAGTGGTCTGTTGCAACCACAGCCACAACGCAGCAGAATAAAGGCTTTTTTATGTTATACATGAACAACTTTAATTATAGGGCAGTACAAGCAGTAGCTTATTTCACCTCTTTTGACAGATTAAATTTACAGAATTCAGAGGACGCTTTAATCCAAAGAGACTTACAGTTGTGACAGTATATAATCTAAGCAATTGAGGGTTAATGGTCTTGCTCAAAGGCCCAACAGTGGCAACCTGGTGGTGGTGGGGCTTGAACCAGCAACCTTTTTATTACTAGTCCAGTACCTTAACCACTAAGCTACCACTGCCCAATGAAATAAAAAGATGAAAATGGGTGAAACTTATTTTATTCTGTTTAATCCTATTTGCACTCTAGTGGCATCTGCTATCTGCCCAACTAGCGAATGCCTAGTTCACACTACATGACTTTTGCCCTGATCTTTGCTTGCCAACAGGTTGCTGTTCAATGACTCAATCTAAGTGGCTCACCGATCGCTTGCTGACTAAATATCTGGACCTGTCGATGACTCAAAATCCTGTAGTGTGAAAAGTGTTGCGAACAGGTTGTGACTGGCAGTGAATGTGGTGTCAAGCTACAGCCAATGAGAACACATGATACTGGGTGAGGAGCAACCCAGGGGAGGAGGTGTAAATGTGTAAAGAAATTTTAAAAAATTAATGCAAACACAGTAAATTTAAAAGGGAAATACGTTTTTGTTTTTTGTTTTTTAATTTACCAAAATCTTTTAAATGAATAATACAGTTTTTTTGTACTTTTTAAAACAAAAATAAATCATTATTTTTTGCCACAAATTCGAATTACAGTCACAGTGATTCCATTGAATTTAATTTGTTTTAAGCTACAAAAACGTCATGCTCATTCCATATCTTTTTTTTTTTTATGAATTTGCAGCCACAAGTCAATTGACATGAGCAATTTAGACTAATGTCAGTTTTAACACCTTTCTAAAAACATATTATTCTTTATTAGACAAAGAAATATGAGTTTTAATCCTAAACCACTGAAGTAGTTTCAGCCTACAGGGGGTCAAATGAACGAACAGACATGTTTTGCAAACACAGTCTTGAATCTTGTGCTAATATGCTACTTTGGCAATCACTGGGCCTGTTTGAACACGTCCTTCACACTAGCCCCCTTTTAAAATGATTTTCTCCTCTGTCATTTTCGTCATCAGCCATCTCGTGCTGACAATCTCTCCACTGGAAGTCCATATTCCACACCCCTTAATGCCAAATTAAGCCCCCGGCTCTTTTCTCTTTTATTTTAAATGGGGAGCGCCGGAGAGAGCGGGATAATTGTGATTGTGCCGAAGAGGAGAAATTAAACGCTCTTTAAAAGAGTACAGAACTGCATGTTTAAACCCTCGGCCACAATTGCTGCTAATTGGTGGATTATCCAGCCGGAGAGGGAGAAGATGAGGTGGCGCGACCGCACCCCTGCTCTTCCTCGGAGCGGCTGGGTCAAATTGTGGGAGGATTAGTGGTGCCATTGTGGTACTACGTGACCTTGAATGTTGAGTGAAGTTAGTTTGGCTCTTTCTATTCTTCACTACAATGGCTGTCAGCATGTTCTACATAATTAAAGACTTCACCAGGGCTAACGCCCACCCAGCCATATTTGAGGAGACCCCATTATTAAGTTCAGATGTTTCAGCCATGCTTATTGCTAACAGGTTGGGAATGCACTTTCCTGTTAGAGCTTTGGGCTATCAATCGAAATGTTGAGAATTTGAATCTCAGCTCTGCCATGCATCCAATGTTGGGGCCTTGAGCAAGACCTTTAACCTTTTTGGCTCCATGATTGCAGTACAAAGGCAGACACTGCACTCTGACCCCAGATTCCAAACGAGCTGGCATACATGACAAAAAATGTGTTGTACTGTACACCTGTATATGTATATATGACAAATAAAGGCATTCTATTCATTATCGTGCCCGTGTGCTCAAACTGAGGTCTTTAATGACCTTTTTGACAAGTTTAGTGTGGATGTGGAACCTAGTGGCCTTTAGCCAGGTCTTCACATCCAAGATCAGTGCCCCACAGTTGCTCTTTTAGATTAATGAGCACAACTCCAATGGTGGGAATTGGTCTTATGTCAGATTGGGATGAAACCCAACTGTCACTATAGTCATGGCTAAATCACTTGGCGCAGGGCAGGAATACCCTGGACAGGGCGCCAATGCAACACAGAGCTTCAGCCTAGACTCCTCCTAGACATAGTCAATCGAGTGTGTAGATGCCCAGCCAGCGCAGTTCTTCTTCTTCTTTATTTTTTTTAGAACAATAAAGTATGTGCTTCAGTCATTCAGTTACAGAAAAAAAAACAGTTGCAGACATACCATGACATACAGTGTATACCTCTTGCAAGTGTATGCAAAGAAGTGAACATAATTGTAATCAACGATTCATTTCTTTTGGGCTTGGTGTTGCTAAATATCTCTCTAATCCTTTAACTAGCAAGTACACTCCACGCTAGGCAGGAAGATGTTTTTAATGCACACCTGGGCTGAGACTGCTTTTCAGCACTTAGAGGAAACGTGCTTGTTACTCAGGCCTTGGCGTGATTTCCCAGGACGAGAGCGAGAACGAGCCCCAACGCCGAAAGAGATGTTTTTCGGCTACGGCTTTTGACAAGCGCGTATTTGCATTAAAAAAGGGCCTTGGCTTCCGACTGTAACCTGTGAGCTGATCAAAAGGTTGAGAGAGCGTCTTTATAGCCGAACTGCTTTTTCCCCTCTTCTGACAGGAGAGGGGCTCTCCAGAGGCTTCAGTGGCCTTGGAGGTTAGCTAAACCAGGCCCTTCAGTCTGGACCAACTCAATGGAGAGGCTCACTCACTATACAGCACTCAAAGCTTTCACTCATCCAGCATGAGAGCAGCTTTCATCTCAAGTGTGGGTGTGTGGGGGTGTATATGTGTGTGTGTGTGTGTGTGTGTGTTGAAGGAGGGGGGTACGTGTGTATATGTGTGTACTGGTGTCCATAATTTGTGCTGGAATTCAGCCTGTCTATGTGATTGTGAATAGCTCAGTCATGGTCATGGTAGGTCATTGGAATACTAGGTACATATTGGGTGTCTATGGCCAGCAATCATAGTTGGTTAAACAGCCAATCTAACTACTAATGTTTAGGAAGAGCATAAGGAACCAGAGTACCCAGAAGAAAACCCACACAGACACAGGTTCCACAAAGTTGAGGATTAAACCCAGTTCAACAATACTCTGGAGCTGAATCACCATGTAACTGGGTCATTCAGTCATTAATTTCTATTAACCACATTAATTTTATTTTTTAGAGTCCCCCAGAGACCCCTTCCTGTTCTAGCACACCCCTGCAGACACGCTTCGATGAGTTTGGCATGAAGAAAGAAAGGCCAGTGGTAGCCCAGCGGTTAAAGTATAGGACTAGTAACTGGAAGGGAGTCTATGACCAGCAATCATGGTTGGTTAACTAGCCAATCTAACTATTAACATATTTTTGAAAATTGGAGGAACCAGAGTACCCAGACAAGAAAACCCACACAGACACAGGTTTCACAAAGACAGTAACCACAATCTAACTACTTATGTTTTGGAAGAGCATAAGAAACCAGAGTACCCATAAGAAAACCCACACACAACAACAGTAACAAGAGTTGAGGATTAAACCCAGGTCAACAATACCCTGAAGCTACCTGGCGTCCAAAATACCTGCTGCACCACAATGTCACTGGGTCATTCAGTCATTCATTTCCATTGACCACATTAATTTTATCCCTCAGAGTCCCCCAGAGACCCTTTCCTGTTCCAGCACATCTGATGAGTTTGGTATGGAGAAAGAAAGGACAGTGGTAGCTCAGCAGTTGAAGTACAGGACTAGAAACTGGAAGGTAGTCTATGGTCAGCAATCATAGTCAGTTAAATAGCCAATCCAATGTTTTGAAAGATTGGAAGAAACCAGAGTACCACAAAAGAAAATCCACACAGACACAGGTTCCACAGACAGTAACCAGTAAGTAAGTTAAGGATTAAACCCAGGTCAACAACACCCTGGAGCTACTTGGCGTCCACAATACCTGCTGCACTACCATGTCACTGGGTCATTCAGTCATTAATTTCCATTGACCACATTATTTTTATCCTTCAGAGTCCCCCAGTTGCCCCTTCCTGTTTGAAACACTAGGTACAGATTGGAAGTCTATGACCAGCAATCACGGTCAGTTAAATAGCCAATCTAACTATTAACATCTTTTAAAATAGCGTAAGAAACCAGAGTACCCAGAAGAAAACCCACACAGACACAGGTTCCACAAAGACCAGTTGAGGATTTAACCCAGGTCAACCCTGGAGCTACCTGGTATCCACAATACTTGCTGCACCACCATGTCACTGGGTCATTCTGTCATTCATTTGCATTGACCACAATAATTGTATCCTTCAGAGTGCTCCAAAGACCCCTTCCTGTTCCAGCACATCTGTACAGACAAGCTTTGATGAGTTTGGATCAGTGGTAGCTCAGCAGTTAACGTACAGGACTAGAAACTGAAAGGTAGTCTATGGCCAGCAATCATGGTTGGTTAACTAGCCAATCTAACTATTAACATGTTTTGGAGGAGCGTAAGAAACCAGAGTACCCAAAAGAAAACCCACACACACACAGAGTTGAGGATAAAATTAATGTCGTCAGTGGACATGAATGACTGAATGACCCAGCGACATGGTGATGTAGGGTGATGCAGCTCCAGGGTATTGTTGACCTGGGTTTAATCCTTTAGCGTCACCCAGAGACCCCTTCCTGTTCCAGCACATCTTTACAGACAAGCTTTAATGAGTTTGGCAGTTTAAGTACAGGACTAGTAACTGGAAGGGAGTCTATGACCAGCAATCTAACTATTAACATATTTTGGAAGATTGGAGGAACCAGAGTACCCAGAAGAAAACCCACACAGACACAGGTTCCACAAAGACAGTAACCAAGTAAGTTGAGGATTAAACCCAGGTCAACAATACCCTGGAGCTACCTCGTGTCCAAAATACCTGCTGCATCACCATGTCACTGGGTCATTCAGTCATTAATATCCATTGACCACATTAATTTTATCCTTCAGAGTCCCCCAGTGACCCTTCCTGTTTGGAACATTAGGTACAAAGTGGGAGTCAATTATGGTTGGTTAAATAGCCAACAGAGTGTAAGAAACCAGAGTACCCAAAAGAAAACCCACACAGACACAGGATTTACAAAGACAGTGACCAGAGTTGAGGATTAAACCCAGGTCAACAATACCCTGGAGCTGAATCACCCTGCATCCATTCAGACAAGCTTTGATGAGTTTGGCATGGAGTAAGAAAGAGAAATGGTAGCTCAGTGGTTAAAGTACAGGACTAATAACTGGAAGGGAGATCATAGCCAGCAGTCATAGTCGGCTAAATAGCCATCTAATGTTTTGTTAGATTGGAAGAAACCAGAGTACCCAGAAGAAAACCTACACAGACACAGGATTTACAAAGACAGTGACCAGAGTTGAGGATTAAACCCAGATCAACAATACCCTGGAGCTACCTGGCTCACCTATACTGAACACATTTCGGATGAATTGGAATGTCAGTTGAGGGCAAGATCAACATCAGTGCCTGACCTTGCAAATGCTATTTTAATTCAATGGACACAAATTCTTACAGACACATTACAAAATCTTATTAAAAGCTGTTCCAAAAGAGTGGCGGTAGGGCTGGAACTGATTTACAGTTTGCTAATGTGAGTTCAATGAAGATTGTGTGTGTGTGTGTGTGTGTGTGTGTGTATGTGTGTGTTCCATTCTTTCACCCCCCCCCCCCTCCCAGCTGCTTTCACTTTACAGGCCGTGGGGCGAAGGTGCACTGCTTTGGGTTACCGGGTCACAGCATGACCTCATCAAATTAGTCGTAACCGAGCGAGGCGTTTAGCGCGAGTTAACGCCAGTAATCTGAAGGACATTAAATGCAAATGCAGTGGCCATATGCCTGCTTCAAACAGCAGTGTGTACCCCTGTAAGCTCTTCTGTGTCTGTGTGTGTGAAAAAATGAGAATTCCCCTTCTTCATACTGACCAGGTGCGCCACAATGTGAAAGAAAGAATGGGCAAAGTGTAGGGGTGTTATACAGTTGACCCCAAAAATTGCACATACACCTTTCAAAGTTCAGTGGGACCTGAGAGGGGGTACGTCAGGATTCTTGGGATTAAAATTCTAAGACTGAATGACTAAAATGGCAGTAAAAATGGCTTTTAATGTGGTGGTGTGGACAGATATCTAATGTCATATGGAACAGTGGTCTCTTGCCAAGGTTGTAAAGAAAACTAAACTAACATTTAAAGTTACATTTTCAGCATTTAGTAGACACTCTTATCCAGAGCGACTTACAGAAGTGCTTCCACAGTAAACATTTCCCTAGACAACAGTCCCAAGGATACAAATTTGCAAATCTCACCCTTTTTATAATTATTTTTATTTATTGATTTATTTATTTTATTTTTTAAATTAGATGCTATAAAGGGTATGTGCATATTATTGCTCAGCCTAAGTGCTTAGTAAAGAGGTCGGTCTTTAATCATCTTTTGAAGACAGTGAGAGACTCAGATGTTCAAACAGACAAGGAAAGTACAGAAAAGAACCTTGATGCTTGTCTTCCTTGAGTTCTGGGTGGAGAATCAAGACGAGCAAGACTAGTGGCTCGAAGGTTGTGTGGTACAGAGCAGAGTTCTCTAAGGCAGTGGTCCCCAACCACCGGGCCACTGACCGGTACCGGCCTGTGGGTCATTTATTATGGGTCTGTTTTATTGACAATCACACTGTGAAGGATGTTTTATTTTAAAAAAATGAATTCTCTTTTAATAACATCCATCTGTTCCTCTTGACAAGTTTGACATGTACCTAATTTTAGTTATGTGAAAATTAAGCCCACAAGGTAGCTAAAATGCTAAAAGGTGGGAGCGTCTCGTTGCAGCAAAAAAATCTCAGGGAGTGTCTAATAGAGTGGACAGTGAATGGACACTGTATTTAAAAACTCCAGCAGCGCTGCTGTGTCTGATCCACTCATACCAGCACAACACACACTAACACACCACCACCATGTCAGTGTCACTGCAGTATGAAAGATCCACCACCCAAATATAACCTGCTCTGTGGCGGTCCTGATCATTGAAGAACAGCAAGAAAGGGGGCTAACAAAGCATGCAGAGAAGCAGATGGACTACAGTCAGTAATTGTAGAACTACAAAGTGCTTCTATATGGTAAGTGGAGCTGATAAGATGGACAGTGAGTGTAGAAACAAGGAGGTGGTTTTAATGTTATGGCTGATAAGTGTAACAAGCCATATTGTGCTTTATATACTTATGCTGACTTTTAACTTTGCTGATGAATAAATGTACATAATTAGAAACAGAAGACGACTGAGGTACGTCTGAGTGACTCTAACATAGATGGAAGTGCTGAGAGAAAACTGTGGACTTGTTGAGGGTAAAAAAGAGAAACATTTCCGAAATGCTTTATTGCCCTCACATTAAACAGCACCAGAAAGTGGTAGAGGGGGTTAAGAGGGGGAGAAACAGGCTGCTGGGGTTGTAGAAGATTATGTTTGAAGGCTGATTGGACGCCCTCAGGCTGTGATGCATGCTGGGACATATGGCAGCTCCTATGTGCTAATAAACACCTGTGGACCGGGTGAGAAGGGGCCTCTGCCACCTGTGCCCACTACGGCTACTTTTTCCCCTGTTTTGTTTTTAATAGCCTCTGTCACTTCTGTATCCCATCCCTCTTTTCACACTTTCACACAGGTGGGTAGTGACATGGTGCATTTATCTGATGCCACTTAGTCAATTATTTAAGTCAATTTTAAAATAAATGATTCTCTCTGTTTTATATGTTTCCATTATAGTTATTTCCAGTACCCTTATTAAAATTTCTCAGCAACTTGTACCACCCCCCACGCTGTCTGTGAAAAGCCACTGGAGGGCACTTGCCTCCTCCAATATATATGTATATATACAGGGGTTGGACAAAATAACTGAAACACCTGGTTTTAGACCACAATAATTTATTAGTATGGTGTAGGGCCTCCTTTTGCGGCCAATACAGCATCAATTCGTCTTGGAAATGACATATACAAGTCCTGCACAGTGGTCAGAGGGATTTTAAGCCATTCTTCTTGCAGGATAGTGGCCAGGTCACTACGTGATGCTGGTGAAAAAAAAAACGTTTCCTGACTCGCTTCTCCAAAACACCCCAAAGTGGCTCAATAATATTTAGATCTGGTGACTGTGCAGGCCATGGGAGATGTTCAACTTCACTTTCATGTTCATCAAACCAATCTTTCACCAGTCTTGCTGTGTGTATTGGTGCATTGTCATCCTGATACACGGCACCGCCATTGGATGCACATGGTCCTCCAGAATGGTTCGGTAGTCCTTGGCAGTGACGCGCCCATCTAGCACAAGTATTGGGCCAAGGGAATGCCATGATATGGCAGCCCAAACCATCACTGATCCACCCCCATGCTTCACTCTGGGCATGCAACAGTCTGGGTGGTACGCTTCTTTGGGGCTTCTCCACACCGTAACTCTCCCGGATGTGGGGAAAACAGTAAAGGTGGACTCATCAGAGAACAATACATGTTTCACATTGTCCACAGCCCAAGATTTGCGCTCCTTGCACCATTGAAACCGACGTTTGGCATTGGCACGAGTGACCAAAGGTTTGGCTATAGCAGCCCGGCCGTGTATATTGACCCTGTGGAGCTCCCGACGGACAGTTCTGGTGGAAACAGGAGAGTTGAGGTGCACATTTAGTTCTGCCGTGATTTGGGCAGCCGTGGTTTTATGTTTTTTGGATACAATCCGGGTTAGCACCCGAACATCCCTTTCAGACAGCTTCCTCTTGCGTCCACAGTTAATCCTGTTGGATGTGGTTTGTCCTTCTTGGTGGTATGCTGACATTACCCTGGATACCGTGGCTCTTGATACATCACAAAGACTTGCTGTCTTGGTCACAGATGCGCCAGCAAGACGTGCACCAACAATTTGTCCTCTTTTGAACTCTGGTATGTCACCCATAATGTTGTGTGCATTGCAATATTTTGAGCAAAACTGTGCTCTTACCCTGCTAATTGAACCTTCACACTCTGCTCTTACTGGTGCAATGTGCAATTAATGAAGATTGGCCACCAGACTGGTCCAATTTAGCCATGAAACCTCCCACACTAAAATGACAGGTGTTTCAGTTATTTTGTCCAACCCTTGTACATATACACACCGATCAGCTATAACATTAAAACCACCTCCTTGTTTCTACACACATTGTCCATTTTATCAGCTCCACTTACCATATAGAAGCACTTTGTAGTTCTACAATTACTGACTGTAGTCCATCTGTTTCTCTGCATGCTTTGTCAGCCCCCTTTCATGCTGTTCTTCAATGGTCAGGACTCTCCCAGGACCACACAGAGTAGGTATTATTTGAGTGGTGGATCATTCTCAGCACTGCAGTGACACTGACATGGTGGTGGTGTGTTAGTGTGTGTTGTGCTGGTATGAGTGGATAAGACACAGCAGCGCTGATGGAGTTTTTAAACACTGTGAATAGTCCATTAACCAAAATATATATCCAGCCAACAGCGCCCCGTGGGCAGTGTCCTGTGACCACTGATGAAGGTCTAGAAGATGATCAACTCAAACAGCAGCAATAGATGAGCGATCGTCCCTGACATTACATCTACAAGGTGGACCAACTAGGTAGGAGTGTCTAATAGAGTGGACAGTGAGTGGACACGGTATTTAAAAATTCCAGCAGCGCTGCTGTGTCTGATCCACTCATACCAGCACAACACACACTAACACACCACCACCATGTTATTGTCACTGCAGTGCTGAGAATGATCCACCACCTAAATAATACCTGCTCTGTGGTGGTTCTGTGGGGGTCCTGACCATTGAAGAACATGGTGAAAGCAGGCTAAAAAGGTATGTAGGGAAGCAGATGGACTACAGTCAGTAATTGTAGAACTACAAAGTGCTCCTATATGGTAAGTGGAGCTGATAAAATGGACAGTGAGTGTAGAAACAAGGAGGTGGCTTTAATGTTATGACTGATCAGTATATATATGAATATGGCAGGAGTATAAGTAGTTAAACATGCTGCCATTAAAAAGAATTTCAGAGTTTCAGGAAAATACCTTCAAATCATAAAAACCAATGTAAAGTCCTCTAAATCACTTCATTGTGTGTTCATTTAAGTTTGTACGCTTCAGCATCACTGAACTGGGTGTTGTAAAGCAGCCAGGATGGCTCAGGATGGCACATCATGTCCAGAAACACACATGTTGGTATGTGTGAGAAATGGACCGACATCTTAGTGCCCACTTAAAAACAGTCGTAGTGCCTGTTTAAATTTATTAGTGACTTTAGTGTGGGTTCGGTCTGTAAAACCACAACACAACTGGCACTCTGTGAGGCTGTAATCTGTGGAAAATATTGCTTTAGTGCTGTGAGTGATGTCCTGGTGCTCCGGTCTCTCAGCTCTGAGATGGGGCCTGATAATCAAGCGAAAAATTATTTATTGGATTTCATTTTCCAAAACATCTGGTCCTTGTTTGAAAAGTCACGCGGTCCGTCAGACATGCTGTGTGTGTTAATGTAGCTTACACCACACTACACAATTTCTTAATCATGATTAATTACTGGTTTACTGACACCTGCAAAACAAAGAGTGGCATAAAATTCATCCTGATGATTTTTTTTTGTTTGTTTGAGGAATACATTTTAGAATACAGTGATACCTTAAAACTCAACGTCAGTTGGTTCTGGGAGTGGCGTTGAGTTTTAAGGTATTTTTTTCCCATAAGGATGTTTGGGAAACCTGTTAATGCGTTCCATGGTCCTGTGGAACTGCATATATTTTAGGCTAATGTAAAATAATGGGATTTTTTGACACTTATACTCTGAACACTGAAATTCAATAAAAAACAGTTAAAAATAAATCAATAAAAAATACAATAAAATCTGTTCTTTACCTTTACTTCTTTATTGTTTTTTATATCCTTTTAAATTAGTGGAGAGAACTTATGAGCAGTAATAAGTTTAGTGTTTCATTTCATTTTCATTTTCAGCAGACGCTTTTATCCAAAGCGACTTACATTACAGTTACAGTATATATTGTCTGAGCAATTGAGGGTTAAGGGCCTTGCTCAAGGACCCAACAGTGGCAACCTGGCTGTGGTGGGGCTTGAACCAGGAACCTTCTGATTACTGGACCAGTACCTTAACCACTAGGCTAACACTAGGCTACAACCACTAGGCTACAACTGTTTCTATGTTGTTCTTTAAATACATTAAACCACATTAAGCTTTTTTTTTTTTTTACGATAAGCATTTTAGACTCTCAGAAAAGCTGACACAATTTCTCAAAACCTCGAGCTGTAACACAAGTTTAAAAGTGAAACAGGAGGAAAATCCAGATAAACACAGATACATGTGGAGCTTTCAGACTGGATTTCACGGTCATTCCACACAAATGCAGATTCGTCTCATATTTGCACTTTGATGACGTTTTATCACTGCTGAGTTTAAGGGAAATGTTGAGTTTAAGGGTACAAATTTCTCGATTAAGGGTGTTGAGTTTTAAAGATTTTGAGTTTAGGGGACATTGAGTTACAAGGTACCACTGTATATTAGGGGTGGGCGGATCGATCCAAATATGGATAGCATTGATACCAACGTTGGTATTGGAATCGGATCGATACTAATGTGATGGGATCGATACTTTAGTTTCAGTTTTTTCTCCGCTACATTCGGTATGTTCCTCCAGTTTTATCAAAAAGTAGACGTGTGTGCAAACACCGCTCTTTCACATCTTACAAGCACACTTCGCCCTGCTCTGATTTGTGACTAGGCGGCACTGAGAGAAAATACATATAGCAGTAAGTGAAAGGTGGATATTTTTCATCAGTAAATTAAAAAAAACTAAATTAAATAAAAAAAAGAAAATTGTAAAGTTTAAAAATTTAAAACATTTGTTTTTCAGTAATAATTTGTTGTACTGTACTGTGTTTTTTAAGCCAGAGAAGAAGTGCAGTGAAATGCATACATTTAGTTTTATTATATTATTGTTTATGAACAAAAACCTTTTCCATAAAAAAATCATTTACGTTCTTTAAAAATTTTGTGTACTTTGTTCATTTTACAAAAAGCCAGAGACGTGCAAAGAGAGGGAGAAATTGTGTTTTCTTATGATATAATTGTTTCTGAATAAAAACCTCAGATTTCATTAGAGTTCATTACAGTAACAAAAGTTTATTTTATTTGCCTAAAAACTTTCTGTTGTTGGTTTTAACATGCACGCGATCATCTAGTAAACACAAAATCATTTCGTCATCAAGACATATTGATGATACATTCACCTCATAAATCATGACACACTGCTCTTTCCTACATAAAAAGTAAATAAGCTGCTTTTTATAAGTAAAAAGTATCGGTATCAGTATCGGATCGATACCAAAGTTTGCAGTATCGCACACTACTACTGTGGTGACTTTTTGTTCCCTACAATTGATGATTTTAAATCCAACTTGAAGACCTATTTATTTTCACAGACTTTTGGGTTTTAGCACGGCTTTTTCTGTGCCAACTGTTTTATTTATATTGATTATTATATTGCTTTATGTGTTTTACTGTATTTTATGTTACTGATTTGTTTTATAATTGTTCTGATTTTATTGTACAGTGCCTTGGACGACACCTGTGGTCTTTGAAGATGCTCTAAAAATAAACCTGACATTTTAGTTTTGATTAAGATTTTTATATTGTTTATATGACTAATTAAATTGTATTTGGGGAATCTTGAAATACAATTTCCCAAAGACTAAAATGTATAATAATTTATTATTTTTTATATATTTCTAACAAGAAATTCATGGTTCTACAGAAGCCTATAATTCTCTTAATAATAAGGCATTTGTAAAGCTGGTTATAGAGGAATTTTGCGTTACAAAAAAGGTTGATTGTGTTGTTTAGCCCATTAGAATTAGAAACACTTTCAAATGCCCGACAAATATGTTGTTTCCTGACGGATGCATTTTAATTCAGTGGTTAGAGAACTAATTAAGCTGGACAAAGAAACCCGGACAAGATGACAAACTTCTCAAGAGGTGCATTGAAATCCTCCGTAGTACGTCATTCCAAAAGTTTGTCTGCACTCTTGCCGTGCTCAGTGGAAACAATAGTGAAGTGGAAAGTAAATCATAAATCTCAATGCACAACAATCAAAGAAAATAAAGCTGTCCTGAAAAGTCCATTAGGGACGACGGGGTAAAATGTGAGTTTCGCGTTAACACATCATGATGTAAGTGTTTTGCAGTGCCACCTATCTGCTCTGGAACTCTAATCCTTATCCTCATTCTCAGTTCTCGACGAGGACCTTTTGACCCATACAAAGAGCCAGTGCCCTTTGATACTGAGTACATGGTGCAAAAGTGGGTGCCCCCACTTATTTTTCTAAAATTGCTTTAGATGTAAAACATGGAGATCAGCTCTTTAGGGCAAGCGTAGGGGAATGAGATCACTCAGACCACTTCAGGAACTAACCGCTCGGACAATGCGAGTTAGTAAGAATGCCGTTTGGATGAAGTGGTGCTCCATTCACCCGCACAACAAGTGACAAAAGGGGTCGAATGTGAGAGTAACCTGGTGTTTGGATAAATAAAGCTACTCTATCATCTGTAGTAATTGCTCGGGGCCCTGTTCTCCTCTCCTCAGTCTCAGCACCCCTATTGTCCAAGTGGCGAGGGCTATCCGGCCCCCTGAGATCCTCCTAATTGCTGACAGATTTGATTTCTCAGTAACGGCAGGAGCTCTGGTCGCGGCCTTTACATCCAATAATTGCTTTCTCTTCTCCCTCTTGCTTGCTTCTTTCCTTCTCTCCATCACTCTCCCCAATCCATGCCACTATCCAACTTCCTCCCCTCCTCCAAATAACCCCCCTGCTTTTAATGGTTTCCTTCTATGCTAATAAATCCTCGCCATTTAAATCACATTTAGAGATGTTTTGAATAACTGATCCCAATTAGCCCATGGCCTGCACTACCAGAGAAGGACGGAGATAATGACCGAGTGAGGGTTAGGAGAAAGTGTGGGTAATCACACTGTGTATTTTATTTTCTGGTTGGGTTAGTGAGGGACAATGTGACCAGTAACGAAAAAGCATGTAGTTAGTTTAGTTTACTGAAGCTGTAAAACATAAAGAAGGTATCTGTTGCAATGAATTATTTTAATTTGAATTTGTAAGGTGTGGTAAATATACCGCAGGTAAAAAAGTTAAGAAGTAAATAGTAATTAAATAAATAAATACATATGTAATATATTCTTAAAATATGCCTGTTTTTTTAGGTGGTATTTAATGTTGCCAACATCCTAAATAATTCTTTGTTACACTTTACAATGCAAACATTTTCTTTTATATGTTTTTTCCATATCCATAAACAGAAAGCAATTGTGAATTAAAAGTGATATTTATGTACATTAATAACAATATCCAATATCTAAAGAAACCTAATAATTTCATAGTAATTAATTATTATTTCATTTATGGGAAAAATGATAATTCGTCATTTAAATGGTATTTTTTATTATTATTATTTCAGAATGCCTTGTTTCTGGGTCTATAATGTTTATTTATTTATTTTTATTGGATTTTTAATGGTCCAATTTTTTAATCAATTAAGCAATACATACATACCTTAAGCATATACCACATTATATTTACTCGTATTGTTGACTATTTTAATGTAATTACTGCTATTAAAATCTCCATGGCACAGCATTCATTTATTTATACATTGCCTGTTTTATCACCGTTTTATCCTGGTCAGGGTCACAGTGGGTCTGATTCATAGGGCAAAAGGTTGAACTGAAAATACGTAATTAGATTTGCAAATAGTAATATTTTTCTGTGAGGTAAGGAATGTTCAGAACAGTCAAGAATCAACCAGCTTTTATGAGCTTAAATAAACACCACATGAACAGATGAATAAACAAAGAAATAACTTTAATAAACAATATTATTAAGTATAACATGTAGTTATGATTATTATTATTATTATTATTATTACATTTACAGCATTTAGCAGACACCTTTATCCAAAGCAACTTACATTACAGTTACAGTATACAATCTGAGCAATTGAGGGTTAAGGGCCGTGCTCAAGGACCCAACAGCAGCAACCAGGCAGTGGTGGGGCTTGAACCAGTGACCTTCTGATTACTAGTCCAGTACCTTAACCACTAGGCTACGGCTTATTATTATTATTATTATTATTATTATTATTATTATTATTATTAATAATAATAATAATAATATATGGTATTAACCATTTTAATTATTATGAATAAATATTATTAAAGATATAAATGAAGATATTACACACGGGTCATTTTACATCCTTTTGGACTAAAAGGGATTATGTAATAATCCATTATTTATTTGTTGAACACATTTTTCTGGCACTTTAGAACATAATTGCCGTTACAATGCAAAAAGAAATGCATTTGACTATATATTGTTAAGTTTGTTAAAAAAAAATTAATTATTGTTTATCAGGTAACATTAGTTTAAATGTTTTGCATATTAGGAAAACATAAAAAATAACAAAATTATTATTATTATTATTTATTTTAATTATCATTGTAATGTATTTGCTAAAATACAAAGATGTGTAAAATAAAGGCAAATTAAATTTGTTTTTAACCTGTTAATCTATTTAAGGCAAGTTTGCATTATTTAATTTATTATTATTATTATTATTATTATTATTATTATTAATATTATTATTATTATTATTATTATTGTTGTTTTGTTGTTATTATTACTAATATTATTATTTGATTTAATACAATAAAAAAGTCAGTGGACATTGTTTAGTTAAAAAAAGAAGTTCAAAAATATGTACAAAAAAAATCTATGCAATTTAAATAAATGTTTCATTTATTAACATTTTTTTCCATACAACTATTTATGTTATCAGCATTCAGAATAGCAAATTAAAAATAAGTATGGCTTATATTCCACCCCACACACACACACACACACTCAGAGAGAGAGACAGAAACAGAGAGAGAGAGAGTTTTGTTCCCTTTGGGAAAGCTAGAGGGCTCACTCATAAAAAGAACAAGGTGCTGCTGCTTGGCTTCCCACAATCACTCCAGCAAACATTAAAAGACTAATTATCCCAGGAACAAAAGTACCAGTTTATTTTCACTTAACACAATTAGTCATAAAGTGCATTCTGAGTTGCTAATCCAAGCTAGCTTCATTCTCTGCCAATTATTCACTTTCACACTTTCAAAGCTAATGTTTTCCTGTGCATGGGTTATGTGTGCAGTAATCATTCCGCCTACACGTTGCATGGATTAGCCGTTAGCAGCAGCCGGCGTACCAGTCGGCCAAGTGCTTCCTTTAATGTACTGTATCATTTGAGGCTGTTATAGTGCTGTAAGTGCTGCGGTGCAGCGTTCACTGTCAGAATCATTCTAATCCATTCGGTGAGTAGGTGGAATAATTAAATGATTAGGGAAACAGAAATATTTAATGTTCCCTGTTTTTTTATTCATACAGCCTCCACACAGACCTTTTAAATCACTTACAGCAAAATATCTGACTTTAAATGATACATTTTTAAATGCAGTTCAAATAGATTCTGTCAAAATGTGACCTAAACAAGTGGAGACTTTTCTTCTACAGTCATAACACACGGTTACAAATCTACAAAATGTAAATGTACTTTAAAGGTTACGTTTAAATACAATTGTAGGGAACATGAACTGCATGCCAAGCAGAGATGTTTACAAGTCACTAGGGCTGGGCGATATTGCAAAAAAATTTAATCTCGATTATTTTCAAATTAATTAACGATTCTCGGTTCGGTACATTTTTTTTAGTTTGTTTTTGTATAATGCATAATGCCACTGAGTAAAAAAAGACTTTTTTTTATAATAATTAAAACAAAATAGAAATCTTAATTAGCTATATCCTTTTTAAGAATAGCTCACAAACAACCTCCTTACATTAACATTACCCTGGGTGTGTTCCAAAACCTAGTGCGCTACCTTGCTCTCTTACTGCCTACATAGGCAGCTGCCTGAGTAGAGAGGATTCTAATAAGTCATCGACTTATAAGTCATAACTCGAACGTGCTACCTAGACAGCTTTTACAATTGTGTTTTGCTTACTAAGCTAACGCATTTAGCATCGTGCCATTCAAACCAATGGGATTACGTGGCACAACGCGCTGGCATGTCAACTAACATCTTCCTCTGTGTACCGAAAATGGTTAAATTGTTACTGACAACCCCGAACTTGCAAATAAAAACACTTGTACATGTTTATACAAATTTAAATTCAGTAATAATTTATTTACATTTGAAAATAACTCCGTTTTTTACCCGGCATCGTTCACCATACTTCTCAGGAGCGCGCATAGGATGCCGTAAAATGCGTCTATGTAGAGAGCGCACTAGGTTTTCGAACTCACTCCCATGTGTGTGTTTTTTTTTTCTTCTGTGGGAAGTGGTCTGTGAGAATAGCTTTGTTGGTATTTTAATTAAAATATAAGGTATGTAAACTTGTACAATCGTGATTGTCACATTTCTAACATCGTGTGAAAACGTTCATTTGAATTAACCGAATTAATTGTGAAAATCACCCAGCAATACAAGTCACATAATACAAGTCCAAATTTAGGCTAGAGTCCAAGTCAGGTCCCAAGTCTTTAGGCTAGAGTCCAAGTCAAGTCACGACTATTTAGGCTAGAGTCCAAGTCAGGTCCCAAGTCTTTAGGCTAGATTCCGAGTCAAGTCACGACTATTTAGGCTAGAGTCCAAGTCAAGTCACGACTATTTAGGCTAGAGTCCAAGTGAAGTCACGACTATTTAGGCTAGAGTCCAAGTCAAGTCACGACTATTTAGGCTAGAGTCCAAGTCAAGTCACGACTATTTAGGCTAGAGTCCAAGTCAAGTCACGACTATTTAGGCTAGAGTCCAAGTCAGGTCCCAAGTCTTTAGGCTAGAGTCCAAGTCAAGTCACGACTATTTAGGCTAGAGTCCAAGTCAGGTCCCAAGTCTTTAGGCTAGATTCCGAGTCAAGTCACGACTATTTAGGCTAGAGTCCAAGTCAAGTCACGACTATTTAGGCTAGAGTCCAAGTGAAGTCACGACTATTTAGGCTAGAGTCCAAGTCAAGTCACGACTATTTAGGCTAGAGTCCAAGTCAAGTCACGACTATTTAGGCTAGAGTCCAAGTCAAGTCACGACTATTTAGGCTAGAGTCCAAGTCAGGTCCCAAGTCTTTAGGCTAGAGTCCAAGTCAAGTCACGACTATTTAGGCTAGAGTCCAAGTCAAGTCACGACTATTTAGGCTAGAGTCCAAGTCAAGTCACGACTATTTAGGCTAGAGTCCAAGTCAAGTCACGACTATTTAGGCTAGAGTCCAAGTCAAGTCACGACTATTTAGGCTAGAGTCCAAGTCAAGTCACGACTATTTAGGCTAGAGTCCAAGTCAGGTCCCAAGTCTTTAGGCTAGAGTCCAAGTCAAGTCACGACTATTTAGGCTAGAGTCCAAGTCAAGTCATGACTATTTAGGCTAGAGTCCAAGTCAGGTCCCAAGTCTTTAGGCTAGAGTCCAAGTCAGGTCCCAAGTCTTTAGGCTAGAGTCCAAGTCAAGTCACGACTATTTAGGCTAGAGTCCAAGTCAAGTCACGACTATTTAGGCTAGAGTCCAAGTCTCAAGTAGATATAACACAAAGTATATATCGTAAATGTAGGTAAATATAAACAGCTATTAGTAAAAAAAAAAATTATAAAAAATAAACAATCAATAAAAAATTAAAAAATTAAAGATTAAAAAATGATTAAACGGTTTCCTTTCCTTATATCCTACACATTTACTTACCAAAACCAATAACTTAAAACAATTACAACATATGCAGTATAACAGTTACATTTTTACAATTTACAATTTTTGTTTTGTAAAATGAAAATGACCAATTGTTGGTTAAATTTTTTTTATAACTTGCTTGAAAAATTAAACTTAAGTCAGTGTTTGAATTCTCTGAACCTGCAGATAAAGTAGAGATAGATATAGTAACTATGTCAAGCCAGGGTAAGCTTACAGTAAGTTCTTTAAAAAGTTTCCGTATTTTTAACTCACAACAAATTACTTCACTGTTCTACAGTACATAGACACCTTATGATGATTTTTTTTTCCAGCATCATACCAACTTTTTAATGCCATGTCATTACTGGTGTAGTTTTCATTCCACTTAGACATAATTTCATTTTTATTTAATAGCTATTCATTCAGCTCCGCTGTAAGAAGGAACGATACAGGAAATCATTTGTACCAACAGCGATCTCACTGTATAACTCATCTCCACTGTGCCGGGACATCATAGCACACTGAGTCAATACCAGGACTATCAGGACAGACTCATGAAGCATGATCTGTCACTTTGTTTATGTCATTGCACATCTATGGATATTTAATGCAGAGAATACTTTTATAATTTTTCTATTATATCACATATTGCATATATATTTATTACCTACCAGCACTGTACTGTAATATTAACTTATACTTACGTAATACTTAATTAATCACTTTTACGTACTTAATTCTTTTTCTAATGTACATTAAGCCTTTACTAATTATTGTCTGATGTACCTTGAGCTGTAATACTTGACTTTCTCTTTGGGATTAATAAAGTGATCTATCTATCTATCTATCTATCTATCTATCTATCTATCTATCTATCTATCTATCTATCTATCTATCTATCTATCTATCTATCTATCTATCTATCTATCTATCTATTCATTTCTAAATTAACAGGAAAACACGGGGGGGTGTCAAAGTTTTTTAAGCAAAAAAGGTAACCCACCTTTGACTAATTTAACCTTGTAAACTCCTTGACCTGCTGGTGGGTATATATGAGGGTTCTTCAAAAAGTTTCTGCACTTTTTTTTTACTCTAATTATTAATAATTTCAAAAACAAATGACATCACTTTCCTACATAATCACCTTCTGATGCATTTTCCCAGCGTCGTACCAACTTTTTAATGCCATCAGAAAAAAATTTTTTTGGTTGAGTGTGTAGTCACTGACACACCGCTGCTTTTACATCATCATCACATGAAAATCTTCTTCCCCTTAAAGCTTCTTTGATTTTCCAAAAAGGTGGAAATCAGCTGGAGCAAAATCCGGACTATAATCTCCCTCAGTTTCTTAGACACGACCAATTTCTTTCTTAGGTCGGACCAACTTCTTTCCTCAGTTTCTTAGACACGACCAATTACTATTACTCCCACCCCCACTGTTTCCCCCACTGTATGTGGGTCAAGTAGTTTTTAAACAAACCTTGCTTATATATATATATATATATATATATATATATATATATACTGTATATATACAGTATATACTGATCAGCCATAACATTAAAACCACCTCCTTGTTATAAAATCACTTTAAAGTTCTACAATTACTGACTGTAGTCCATCTGTTTCTCATGCTCATGTTTTGAATGCTTTGTTAGCCCCCTTTCATGCTGTTCTTCAATGACCACCATAGGACCACCACAGAGCAGGTATTATTTAGGTGGTGGGTCACTCTCAGCACTGCAGTGAGACTGACATGGTGGTGATGTGTGAGTGTGTGTTGTGCTGGTATGAGTGGATCAGACACAGCAGTGCTGATGAAGTTTTTAAACATCTTACTGTCACTGCTGGACTGAGAATAGTCCACCAACCAAAAATATATCCAGCCAACAGCGCCCCGTGGGCAGCATCCTGTGCCCACTGATAAAGGTCTAGAAGATGATCAACTCAAACAGCAGCAACAGATGAGCGATCGTCTCTGACTTTACATCTGTGGACACGGTATTTAAAAACTCAAGTAGCGCTGCTGTGTTGTGGTCCTGTGGTGGTTCTGACCATTGAAGAACAGGGTGAAAGCAGACTAAAAAGTATGTAGAGAAACAGATGGACTACAGTCAGTAATCCTAGAACTACAAAGTGCTTTTATATGGTAAGTGGAGCTGATAAAATGGACAAAGTGTAGAAACAAGGAGGTGGTTTTAATTTTATTGCTGATCGGTGTGTGTATATATAAATATATATATATTTATATATATATATATATATTTATTTATTTATTTATTTTTTATTTTTTTTGCGCAAAGCATATGAATATTTACAAATATTTATTCTAAATTGGCCTTCCTAAAGTTATACCAACAATATTTGCTGTGCTGGGAAGTCCCTGCTGGAACACCAACGAATTTGGGAAATCACTGAAATAAGACATACTGTACAACTTATTTAAGTGTGTAATATTGTTTTTTTTTTTTTACTTCAACTATCCATCACTTACCTTTTTGAATGCAAGCGAATATATTTGTGACTTTTATCTCTTTTGCTGAAGCATTGACACCACTAAAGGTCAGAGCATCAATCAGACATGACTGAGAAGTGTAATGTCATCTGTATAACCTTTCCTCATCCAATGTCATGCAGTGTAAAAACTAGACTTGATCATTTATTCTCCATCTCAGATAAATGATGCCCTTTGTGTGGCTACGAGTCACTGAAAATACCCAACACATGATTATAATTACGCTGAATCCGCTGGCTCCTGACATCCCACCATGTCACTTCCCATCTGCCCAGGTTACAAACTGCCTGCATAACGAGTGCAGGAGGCAAAGCGCATAATCCAGCGCACAGATCCATCAGGCTGAACATCTGGGAAAGCATTCACGTTGTGCTGTTCGGACAGAACCGAAGGTCTTTTTCCTCCTCCTGCAGTGTCACCAGCGCCGCTCCGAGAAGACGGATGGTGACAGTAAAGCAAAGCTCGGGGCTCGCTGACCCTTCCATGCTCGGACCCCTGGGATAAATACGCAAAGTGGACTTTTATTGCTCGGAGATGTAATAACCTGCAGGGAAGAAAAGTAGTTTGGAACGACACCTCGCTTTTGTTTCAAGCAGCGACCCGTTTTTAATGTTTGCTTTAAAAAGGATTTAATAACATGGGCTGAAAATAATTTATAGAAGCAACCATGTGTGTATATTATTAAATCTTACACTTGTCATTGTGTTTAGAGTAGGGCTGGCACCGATCCGAAACTCTGTATCGGTCCGATATTGGCCCAAATCACTCTATCAGATATCGGAAGAAAAAAAAAACGTGTAATGCGATCTGATACTGTTGCTTAATGTAAATAACACTTAATGTAAATAAGGCCATTGTTTGTGTGTAAAGCAAATAACACACAAAGATACGTTCCAACAGAGTGCCGTTTATTGCCAGGTCACTCGGCAACTGCCGTAACAAGGTGCGCCTTGATGACATCATTAACATGTGCCACTGATCTACAACTCATCCGCAACAGCCATTCAGAAATGAAAACACACTGATCTACTTAAACTTTTAGCATTTTAAAAAATCATCTACTACTGCCACATCTAAAAACACTGTTTAAACACAATAAAAATCATCTACTACTGCCACATCTAAAAACACTGTTTAAACACAATAAAAATCATCTACTACTGCCACATCTAAAAACACTGTTTAAACACAATAAAAATCATCTACTACTGCCACATCTAAAAACACTGTTTAAACACAATAAAAATCATCTACTACTGCCACATCTAAAAACACTGTTTAAACACAATAAAAATCATCTACTACTGCCACATCTAAAAACACTGTTTAAACACAATAGAAATTGCATTATAAATGATAAATCGCTCACCTGAGATAAAGAAAACCTATCTTGTCCCGGCTTGAAGATCTCTCACATCCTCAACGATTGATCCTTTAGTGTTATGAAATAAAACAAACTACACCGTTTCCCGTTTAGCCACAGATGTCCTCTTCAAATTCCAGCAGGGTTTAATAATCTAAAAACGTGACAGAACTTTAACGGAAACTCTCAACTCTGCGTCAATTCTAATTGGTCCATCACGTTTGATTAACATCCACATCTTCCAATTGTAGACACTTTGGACGACATGCCGTAAAGCGAGATGCGTCACGTGAACAACAGCTCAAACAAAAGTGAAACCAGAAATGCTGCTAAATGTTCTGTGTGTAAAAGTTAAAATAAAAACAGCAGTGTGATGTTGTAGGTTCTGTATTTATTCCTTTAGAATATTTGTTTCACAGTCTGAGCATTGTTATTTAGATAGCTAGTTTAACCATGGTGCATTGAGTCGTATTATTACTACTTAGTTGTAATGATGGTATCTGATTGGTATTGGTATCGGCAGATACTCAATTTGCAGTATCGGTATCGGTATTGGACATAAAAAAGGGATATCGAGCCAGCACTAGTTTAGAGCCCTGAAGATGCCAAACCTGTAAAAAGTATTTGCTTTCTGTTGGATTAATTCTGGTATTGTGTATTTGTCACAATGAATGACTTCAGATCATTAAACAAAGCATCATATTACACAAAGCAAACCAGAGTAACAATAAAGTCAACGCCTATATCACTCTTATATTAATAACAGGTTGGACCATCTATAGCAGCAATGACTGCAACCAAGCAAATGTCAGTCATTTAATATTAATCTTTCACATCTTTTTTATTTATATTTACCCAATATTCCTCCCAATCTAGTCATATCCAATTACACGATAGCCTTTTTGCTTCTCCTACTGCTGCTGACCTCCACTCCTGAACAAGAAGATCTAAAATGCAAACCCAGTCTCAATGTTTTACAGCTCACTAGTTGCTATGCCGTATTTCTCACAACGTCATGGTTCTAATTTAAAGTGGAATAAAATTGTTCAGGTTTTGTGTAAAACAGTGAGAATTAGTGTCTACACCGACGAGGCATAACATTATGACCACTGACAGGTAAAGTGAGTAACACTGATTATCTCTTCATCACGCCACCTGTTAGTGGGTGGGATATACAGTAGTGTTCAAAATAATAGCAGTCCAACACGATTAACCTGATAAATCACTGTTTTTAGTAGTAATGCTATTTCTACATAGCAAAAAATTGACTTGAAAGTGTAGTAGAGTAATGAAAACAAAACAAACCCAACAATTAGGACATGCATGCCGCTCATTCTGAGTAATCTAAGCATTGATTGAAAGTGGGTTGTTCAAAATAATAGCAGTGAGGAGTTCAATTGGTGAAGTCATTCATTCTGCAGAAGAATGGGTGTCAGTTTTGGCCCTTATTTAATGTAGGATGGTGGCAAATGTTGCACAGGTTGGTCATAGTGCATTTCCTTCTGAAAAACTGGGGAAAATGAGTTGTTCCAGACATTGTTCTGATGAACAGCGTACTTTGATTAAAAAGTTGATTGTAGAGAGAAAAAACATACAGAGAAGTACAGCAAATTATAGGCTGCTCAGCTAAAATGATCTCAAATGCCTTGAAGTGACAACCAAAACCTGAAAGATGCAGAAGGAAGCGTGGAACTACTGTTCAATTGGATCGAAGATTAGCCAAAATAGCAAATACTCAGTCAATGATCACCTCCAGAAAGATCAAGGAACATCTGAAGTTACCAGTAAGTACAGAAGATGATTAAGTGAAGCCAATTTACCAGCAAGAACTCCTTGCAAAGTCCCGTTGTTAAGAAAAAGACGTTTCCTGAATGGGTTAACATTTGCCAAGAAACACATTGACTGGTCCAAAGAGAAATGGCTCAACATTTTGTGGACTGGTGAAAGCAAAATTGTTCTATTTGGGTCTAGTGGCCGTAGACAGTATGTCAGACGACCCCCAAGCACTGAATTCAAGCCAAAGTTCACTGTGAAGGTAGTAAAGCATGGTGGTACAAAATGATGATATGGGATGTTTCTCATACCATGGTGTTACGCCTATTTATTGCATACGAGGGATCATGGATCAATTTAAATATATCAGAATACTTGAGGAGATCATGTTGCCCTATGTTGAAGAAGAAATGTCCTTAAAATGGGTGTTTCAACATGACAATGACCCAAAACATCTTGGTTACAGTCAAACAAGATTGAGGTAATAGAGTGGCCAGCCCAATCCCCTGACTTCAATCCCATAGAGAACTTGTGTTCTGATATCTGAAACGTGTTTTTTTTAGGCAAAACTCAAAATTGCAGAAGAACTGTGGAATGTAGTCTAATCATCCTGGACTGGAATACCTGTTCAGAGGTGCCAGAAGTTGGTTGACTCCATGCAACACAGATCTCGGAAACAATTGTTCTGCCACTAAATATTAGTTCAGTAATTTAAAGTAAAGTGAAACCTCAAACATTTTTTCATGTTATAGATACATTTTTTGAGTTTTTATAGAAAAATGCTGCACTGCTATTAATTTGAACAGCCTAATATTCATTTTTCTTAATTTTCTGTAAAGGATTGACACAAACTGACTAAATTTTGTTAATGTTTTGATTTAGAATTGAAAGTGTAGTATTTTCAGTGCATTTGCATTTATGGAAATAAAAGTTATTATAATGATTTTGTGCTTTATTCGCTTTTTTAAAATCACTGCTATTTTTTTGAACACCACTGTATTAGGCAGCAAGTGTACATTTTATCCTCAAAGTTGATGAGTTAGAAGCAGGAGAAATGGGCAAGCGTAAGGATTTGAGCGAGTTTGACAAGGGCCACATTGTGATGGCTAGACAACTGGGTCAGAGCATCTTCAAAACTGCAGCTCTTGTGGGGTGTGGTCAGTATCTATCAATAGTGGTCCATGGAAGGAACAGAGGTAAACTGGCGATAGGGTCATGGGCGGCCAAGGCTCATAATGCACGTGGGGAGCGAAGGCTGGCCCGTGTGGTCCGATCCAACAGACGAGCTACTGTAGCTCAAATTGCTGAAGAAGTTAATGCTGGTTCTGATAGAAATGTGTCAGAATACACAGTGCATCACAGTTTGTTGCTTATGAGGCTGCAAAAGGGGGACCAGTACAATATTTGGAAAGTGGTCATAATGTTATGACTGATCTGTGTATTTGCCATGCCTGTGCTTTGCTTTTGACTACATCATCATCAACAGCAGTGACATCCTGGGTGTTCAGTTCAATCAGATTGAAGTTTGAGTGCAGCGGCAAGCTAAAAAACTGAGCCTCAAAGCAATGAATGTGCACAATGGCAATGTAGGTACATCATGACCACATCATATAAACAATAAGAAGGTCAGCAGCAATGACAACCTGGAACAAAGGTCAATCAGATTGAAGTTTGAGTGCAGCGGCAAGCTGTAAAAACAAAGCCCCAAAGTGGTGAATGTGCACAATGCCAATGTAGGTACATTATGACTTCATTATATAAAGAATTTAAAAAATCAGCAGCAATGACAACCTGAAACAAAGTTCAATCAGATTGAAGTTTGAGTGCAAAGGCAAGCTGTAAAAACTGAGCCTTAAAGCGGTGAATGTGCACAATGCCAATGGCTTTGTAGGTACATCATGACTATATGATATAAACAATTAAAAAGATCAGCAGCAGGGACAACCTGGGACAAAGTTTAATCAGATTGAAGTTTGAGTGCAGTGGCAAGCTGTAAAAACCAAGGCTCAAAGCGGTGAATGTGCAAAATGGCAATGGCTTTGTAGGTACATCATGACTATATCATATAAACAATAAAAAGATCAGCTACAGGGACAACCTGGGACAAAGTTTAATCAAATTGAAGTTTGAGTGCAGTGGCAAGCTGTAAAAACTGAGGCTCAAAGCGGTGAATGTGCAAAATGGCAATGTAGGTACATTATGACTTCATTATATAAAGAATTTTTAAAAATCAGCATCTGCAACAACCTGGAACAAAGTTCAATCAGATTGAAGTTGGAGTGCAGCGGCAAGCTGTAAAAACCGAGCCCCAAAGCAGTGAATATGCACAATGCCAATGGCAATGTAGGTAAACAATGGCTCAGAGATTTTGCTGTATTTCATGTGAACTCCACTCATACAGCGTGGGTGTCACACAACCAGCAGAGGTTGCCAGAGTGCACAGGGAAATAAAGTATATACCAACCAAATTAAATATTAGTTCTCTGTATTTACAGTTCATCATCTGGTTTCTTAAATTATAACAGATACTACTTGCTAAATGCACACGATCACATGATTCCATATCCCATAATGCATCTGGTGTATAATCACTGGTATGTGACATAAAGCCATGTCAACAACTGAAGGCTGAGTGGACCCTTATCAGCAACTGTGAGGAAGAGAAGCTCAGCCCCAGGCTCATGACCTTTGTTAGCCGGTGCTGACAAAGGTCATCAGTTCAGTTAAACACTGCCAGTTAAATAGCAATCACTTCATCATTTCTGTTTCAGAACAGAAGCACAGAGGTGACATTAACATCTGAAGATAGGATTTTGATGGAGCGCCGTCAACCTGCTACCCTGACATTACATTTTCTATTATATACAGGTTTTGACACCTCATCAACTCAGTGATGGACACAGCACACAGAGATACGTGATACGTCAGGCTATGGTACGTTTAATTACTGATGCTTTATATTTTCCAAAGGTCAAAAAAGTCTCTATATTGCCAAACGCAGGTAGCACTGTTGCCTCACAGCAATATGGTCCTAGGTTTGATTCTCAAGTGGAGCGGTCCAGGTCCTTTCTGCGTTTGCATGTTCTCCTCATATCTTTGACATGCAGCCAGGTTAACTGCCAACACCAAATTGCCTTAGGTATGAGTGTGTGTGTGAATGTGTGTGTGTAAGTGTGTTTGCCCTGTGATGGACTGGCAACCTGTCATTTACATTTACATCTTCTGCATTTATCAGACGCTTTTATCCAAAGCGACTAACAGTACTGTAACAGTATACAGTCTAAGCAACTGAGGGTTAAGGGCCTTGCTCAAGGGCCCAACAGTGGTAACCTGGCAGAGATGGGGCTTGAAACAGTAACTTTCCGATCACTAGTACATTACCTTACTGACTGGGCTACAGCTACCCGTGGCGTTTTCTGCATTCAGTAGGGTTAGGGTCATGACTCCTTGCAGGTCTCTAGTGTTGCTTAATATGAAGCTTTTTGCGGACAGTGGCACAGTCATGCTGGAACAGGAAAGGGCCTTCCCCAAACTGTTGCCATTAGGTTAATTTTATACATCAGCAATGGGTGTCTCTAAAACTCTTTTAAACGTAAATTAAAGGTGCCCATATATATACTGTATATACAGTGTATCACAAAAGTGAGTACACCCCTCACATTTCTGCAAATATTTCATTATATCTTTTCATGGGACAACACTATAGACATGAAACTTGGATATAATTTAGAGTAGTCAGTGTACAGCTTGTATAGCAGTGTAGATTTACTGTCTTCTGAAAATAACTCAACACACAGCCATTAATGTCTAAATAGCTGGCAACATAAGTGAGTACACCCCACAGTGAACATGTCCAAATTGTGCCCAAATGTGTCGTTGTCCCTCCCTGGTGTCATGTGTCAAGGTCCCAGGTGTAAATGGGGAGCAGGGCTGTTAAATTTGGTGTTTTGGGTACAATTCTCTCATACTGGCCACTGGATATTCAACATGGCACCTCATGGCAAAGAACTCTCTGAGGATGTGAGAAATAGAATTGTTGCTCTCCACAAAGATGGCCTGGGCTATAAGAAGATTGCTAACACCCTGAAACTGAGCTACAGCATGGTGGCCAAGGTCATACAGCGGTTTTCCAGGACAGGTTCCACTCGGAACAGGCTTCGCCAGGGTCGACCAAAGAAGTTGAGTCCACGTGTTCGGCGTCATATCCAGAGGTTGGCTTTAAAAACTAGACACATGAGTGCTGCCAGCATTGCTGCAGAGGTTGAAGACGTGGGAGGTCAGCCTGTCAGTGCTCAGACCATACGCCGCACACTGCATCAACTCGGTCTGCATGGTCGTCATCCAAGAAGGAAGCTGACGCACAAGAAAGCCCGCAAACAGTTTGCTGAAGACAAGCAGTCCAAGAACATGGATTACTGGAATGCCCTGTGGTCTGACGAGACCAAGATAAACTTGTTTGGCTCAGATGGTGTCCAGCATGTGTGGCGGCGCCCTGGTGAGAAGTACCAAGACAACTGTATCTTGCCTACAGTCAAGCATGGTGGTGGTAGCATCATGGTCTTGGGCTGCATGAGTGTTGCTGGCACTGGGGAGCTGCAGTTCATTGAGGGAAACATGAATTCCAACATGTACTGTGACATTCTGAAACAGAGCATGATCCCCTCCCTTCGAAAACTGGGCCTCATGGCAGTTTTCCAACAGGATAACGACCCCAAACACAACCTCCAAGATGACAACTGCCTTGCTGAGGAAGCTGAAGGTAAAGGTGATGGACTAAACCCAATTGAGCACCTGTGGCGCATCCTCAAGTGGAAGGTGGAGGAGTTCAAGGTGTCTAACATCCACCAGCTCCGTGATGTCATCATGGAGGAGTGGAAGAGGATTCCAGTAGCAACCTGTGCAGCTCTGGTGAATTCCATGCCCAGGAGGGTTAAGGCAGTGCTGGATAATAATGGTGGTCACACAAAATATTGACACTTTGGGCACAATTTGGACATGTTCACTGTGGGGTGTACTCACTTATGTTGCCAGCCATTTAGACATTAATGGCTGTGTGTTGAGTTATTTTCAGAAGACAGTAAATCTACACTGCTATACAAGTTGTACACTGACTACTCTAAGTTATATCCAAGTTTTAGTTCTATAGTGTTGTCCCATGAAAAGATATAATAAAATATTTGCAGAAATGTGAAGGGTGTACTCACTTTTGTGATACACTGTATATATATATATACAGTGTATCACAAAAGTGAGTACACCCCTCACATTTCTGCAGATATTTAAGTATATCTTTTCATGGGACAACACTGACAAAATGACTCTTTGACACAATGAAAAGTAGTCTGTGTGCAGCTTATATAACAGTGTAAATTTATTCTTCCCTCAAAATAACTCAATATACAGCCATTAATGTCTAAACCACCGGCAACAAAAGTGAGTACACCCCTTAGTGAAAGTTCCTGAAGTGTCAATATTTTGTGTGGCCATCATTATTTCCCAGAACTGCCTTAACTCTCCTGGGCATGGAGTTTACCAGAGCTTCACAGGTTGCCACTGGAATGCTTTTCCACTCCTCCATGACGACATCACGGAGCTGGCGGATATTCGAGACTTTGCGCTCCTCCACCTTCTGCTTGAGGATGCCCCAAAGATGTTCTATTGGGTTTAGGTCTGGAGACATGCTTGGCCAGTCCATCACCTTTACCCTCAGCATCTTCAATAAAGCAGTGGTCGTCTTAGAGGTGTGTTTGGGGTCATTATCATGCTGGAACACTGCCCTGCGACCCAGTTTCCGGAGGGAGGGGATCATGCTCTGCTTCAGTATTTCACAGTACATATTGGAGTTCATGTGTCCCTCAATGAAATGTAACTCCCCAACACCTGCTGCACTCATGCAGCCCCAGACCATGGCATTCCCACCACCATGCTTGACTGTAGGCATGACACACTTATCTTTGTACTCCTCACCTGATTGCCGCCATACATGCTTGAGACCATCTGAACCAAACAAATTAATCTTGGTCTCATCAGACCATAGGACATGGTTCCAGTAATCCATGTCCTTTGTTGACATGTCTTCAGCAAACTGTTTGCAGGCTTTCTTGTGTAGAGACTTCAGAAGAGGCTTCCTTCTGAGGTGACAGCCATGCAGACCAATTTGATGTAGTGTGCGGCGTATGGTCTGAGCACTGACAGGCTGACCCCCCACCTTTTCAATCTCTGCAGCAATGCTGACAGCACTCCTGCACCTATCTTTCAAAGACAGCAGTTGGATGTGACGCTGAGCACGTGCACTCAGCTTCTTTGGACGACCAACGCGAGGTCTGTTCTGAGTGGACCCTGCTCTTTTAAAACGCTGGATGATCTTGGCCACTGTGCTGCAGCCCAGTTTCAGGGTGTTGGCAATCTTCTTGTAGCCTTGGCCATCTTCATGTAGCGCAACAATTCGTCTTTTAGGATCCTCAGAGAGTTCTTTGCCATGAGGTGCCATGTTGGAACTTTCAGTGACCAGTATGAGAGAGTGTGAGAGCTGTACTACTAAATTGAACACACCTGCTCCCTATGCACACCTGAGACCTAGTAACACTAACAAATCACATGACATTTTGGAGGGAAAATGACAAGCAGTGCTCAATTTGGACATTTAGGGGTGTAGTCTCTTAGGGGTGTACTCACTTTTGTTGCCGGTGGTTTAGACATTAATGGCTGTATATTGAGTTATTTTGAGGGAAGAATAAATTTACACTGTTATATAAGCTGCACACAGACTACTTTTCATTGTGTCAAAGTGTCATTTTGTCAGTGTTGTCCCATGAAAAGATATACTTAAATATCTGCAGAAATGTGAGGGGTGTACTCACTTTTGTGATACACTGTATATGACCACTGATGAAGGTCTAGAAGATGACCAACTCAAACAGCAGCAATAGATGAGCGATTGTCTCTGACTTTACATCTACAAGGTGGACCAACTAGGTATGAGTGTCTAATAGAGTGGACAGTGAGTGGACACAGTATTTAAAAACTCCATCAGCACTGCTGTGTCTGATCCACTCATACCAGCAGAACACACACTAACACACCACCACCATGTCAGTGTCACTGCAGTGCTGAGAATGATCCACCACCTAAATAATACCTGCTCTGTTGGGGGTCCTGTGGGGGTCCTGACCATTGAAGAACAGGGTGAAAGCAGGCTAAAAAGTATGTAGAGAAACAGATGGACTGCAGTCAGTAATTGTAGAACTACAAAGTGCTTCTATATGGTAAGTGAAGCTGAAAAAATGGACAGTCATAACGTTATGCCTGATCGGTGTATATATATATATATATTTAGAATTCAATGTATTTTTGTAATTTGCTTTCTAAATATTTGCAAGTAACTTAAAACATTCAGATTTATGCAGAAAGAAATCCTCTGGCTTTTCTTGTGGGTGTCTATTCTTTGTTTATGTGATTAGCTCCACAAACTTGTTTATATTTATTCCTGGCGATTATTTAATTTATTCTAATGTGCCGCTCAATGGGAGCTATTTACATCCTAAATGGAAGCGGCGTTATCGGTGAAAAGAGACATGAAAGCATTGCGGCGTTTAGTGGCGGGTTCAGCTTCCCCGTCGCTGGTAATAGGCTTTCTCAGACCTGCGTCTGCACTTTGAAGCCGAGCTGACTTAATGATGCCACGGCGAGCGCTGCCACGCGTCTATTTCTCACACGTTTTTACAGCCTTCATCACTTTAGATGTATATCCTCTTCTTCTTGAACACTCTACCCCGCCGTGTAATACAGCTTAAGCCTGTCACCAGTGTGCACACACATTCCCACAGAATTCCAGCGGCCAGGATGCTTAACGCCCAGACTGATGCCACCCAAACAAATGTCCTGTTCAGGACTTCATCAGACACACTGATTAGTCAATTACAGTCTTGAATGGGAAATGCAGGTAAATCTCCAGGCTGTAAAGTGCTCCAATTAATGTGATCAGGCTGAAGGTGTGGCTGAAATTTAAATAAATAAAGAAATAAAACTTGCATTGCAAAACTTGAATTAGGTGGTGGATCATTCTCAGCACAGTGTCTCCAATTAGCCTAGCTGCATGTTTTTGGACTGTGGGAGGAAACCGGAGCAAAGCCACGCAGACATGGGGAGAACATGCAAACTCCGTACAGAAAGGACCCGGACCGCCCTACCTGGGGATCGAACCCAGGACCTTCTTGCTGTGAGGCGACAGTGCTACGCACTTAGCCACCGTGCCACCCTATGGTCACCCTAGGTCTGAAGAACCTATAGTGGCCTGCACAGACCACAGACTTAAACCCTATTGAATACCTTTGTGTTTAACTGGAATGTCTATTGCGAGCTAGGCCTTCACGTCCAACATCAGTGCCTGACTTTACGAATGCTGTTTTGCCTGAATGGCCCCAAATTCTCACTGACAGAAGAGTGGAGGCTGTTAAAGTCACAATAGAGGATGGGGAGTTAATAATGCCTGTGGTTTTGAAATGGAAAGTCCAGTAAGCTTGTGATCAGATGTCTAAATCCTTTTGGCTGTCTAATCAGTGATGCTATGTTTAGACACTCTGTTAGAGATGGTGATTTTGGGGGACAGGAGGTGGAGCAAATGTTAGAAAAGTGGGCGGAGTCTCGAATACATCGTATCGAATCTTGGCTCTGCCTTGCCAGCTGAGGCTGAGCGGCCACATGAACAACGATTGGCCTGTTGTTCATATGGGCGGGAATAAGCCGGATGGGGTCTCTCTCTCTCATGACTGATGCAATTACGACCTCTGCTGGCTGATTGATGGCGCCTGCACAGAAATGAAAAAAGAGTGCTCTTAGGGTGTGTCCCTCCGTACACGCAGCTAGGCTGCACTGCACTCGTCAAAGTTTAGGTGATAAGATGCATACGGCACGCTGCCCACGTGTCAGAGGGGGCGTGGGTTAGCTTCGTTCTCCTCAATCAGAGCAGAGATTGCGTTGGTGGAGAGGAAGCATGATGCAATGGGGCAATTGGACGTGCTAAAAAGGGGAGAAAAATATATTTAAAAAAAAAAGAAAAGTGGGCGGAGTCAGTGACACAAAAATTGACCATTTCATTTCATGTAAAGCCCTGCCTGTGTGAACACAGGGTGATGAGCTATCAGCGATTTGGGCAACAATAGATAAAAAGTCGCTGCCTGTCGCTAAACGTAGGGTAAGCCTAGAAATGGTTTTAAACCTATCTCTAAGACTCTACAACCTTACAAGTCCTGCATTCCTACAACGCAACAATGGCAGACTTTTGTGCTAAAGTGCCAGCTTTGAGTGGACAAGAACCAACCAACTGGTCTAACGTTGTAGAATTTTACCAAGTGCACCTTCAATGCGATTCACACCTGTATGCATATCCTGATAGTTAGGGTTATGTATTTCCATTGCCCCAGGTTGGCAAACAGCATGATTGTAAGTACATACAGATTCTCTGAAGATAAGGCGGATACTGCTGGTATGCATCGATGCCAGGGGGCACCGTCCCATAAAAGAATGGATATTAAAGTCGGAGGCTCTTAAAGCAATAGCTAGACGCAAATTACACACTGTAAAAATTCACTGGAATGTTCAAGCCTGTAAAATCAGACTCTGTTCTCGTGGAGGACGTGGGAGGGAGGATGGCACACTCTGCCTGCTCTTACTACGTGCCATCAGATGCCAAGATCTATTCAAGCCATAGCTCATGCCTATTATTTCACTCTTTAAGTATGCAATGTCAGACACTGTGATTAGATATGGAACTGTTCCATGCTCAGATGGTGAAAGCCTTCTGAAATGAGGGCAGAGCTTCGTCGTGCCGCTTCGTCCTGCCACCGGGCGTGATATGGTGAAGCGTTTGAGTTCCTGTCATTCAGGTTACTTAGGAAAATGTGATAAATGGATAGATTAGCATTGGTTTATTCATCACTGGCTCCCAAAACATCAGATCAGCAAATGAGACAGTTTAAATACAGATCAAGTCAAAAAGATATGCAACCCTAACTGATGTTTCAATAGGACCTTAGAAGTTTCTATAGGAACATTATGTTTAAAGCAAGGAATGAGTTTAACAAACTAAATAATGATGTGATTTTCAAAAAGGTGATGTCAACAGGTGATTGTAATCATAATTTGGTACAAAAGCAGCATCCAGGAAGGCTGAGTCTCCTCCTCAAAGAGGATCTCCAGTTTGTCAACAAATGTGTGCGAAAATGATTGAAATGTTTACAAACAATTTACCTCAAAGAAAGATAGAAAGGGATTTGCATATTTCTCCCTCTACAGTGCATAATATCATTAAATGATTCAAGGAATCGGGAGGAATTTCAATGCGTAAAGGCCAAGGGCACAAGCTTAAGCTGAACACCCGTGATCTTCGATCCCTCAGACGGCACTGCATCAAAAACCGCCACTCAACAATAGCTGATATAACCACATGGGTGAGGGATTACTTTAGCAAACCTTTGTCAAGCACTACAATACAGAGTTACATGCACAAATACCACTTAAAACTTTACTGTGCAAAAAAGAAGCCTTATGTTAACCATGTCCAGAAGCAGTGTCAAGTTCTCTGGGTTTGGAGGCATCTAGGATGGACCATCACACAGTGGAAACGTGTATTGTGGTCAGATGAATCAGCATTCCAGGTCTTTTTTGGAAGAAATCGACACATGTGCTCTGGACAAAAGATGAAAAGGACCATCTAGACTGTTATCAGCAACAAGTCCAAAAGCCAGGGTCTGTCATGGTATGGGACTGTGTCAGTGCCCTTGGCAAAGGTCATTTACACTTCTGTGATGCAGCATTAAAGTAGAAAAGTCTGTGTGGAGAATTTTGAAGCGAAAAATGCGACAACGACGACCCCGTACTGTTGCACATCTTAAGACGTGTTTTGGGGTGAATGGGACAAAATAAAACCTGAAACAATTTATTGCTTGGTCTCCTCCCAACTTTTTTTTGGAATGTGTTGCAGGCCTGGAATGCAGGAATGGAGGTATATAAACAAATGACATTAAGCTGACCAGACAAAACATGAAATATCTCGGGTTCATCCTGTCTGCAATGAAATAAAAGTCAAAGTAAATGTAAGAAACTCAAGTCCACGATGAAGTACCGTATCTACATTTGTTTTAAATTCCTGCTTGATTCTTTAATATCCCCCTGACTGAAAATGTGAAGTTTAACTGTTCATTGTGAATTAATTATATCGTTCCAGAACATTTTGGGGGGTTTCTGCTGTTTCAGCTGGCCGTCCACCATCTTCACTTCCAACATCTTGACTTCTGGTTGCAATTAGAATATAATAACCGTTTATAATCATATAATGGCTTGTTTTTATCTCCTGTTGTGCTGGCTCACAAGAGTCTGAAAATGTAGAAACGATCCAAGTGTAGATCCTGGTGGGAGCTGGTTAAAGCGGAGGAAGTTCAAGAAATATAGGAAGAGTTTCCAACACTGATACACTATAGGGCCAAAAGTATGCTGACTTATGTCGTAATTGTTGAGTTCAGGTATTTTAGGTATTTTAGCCACACCAGTATACACCCCCAAATCAGAAAAAGTTGGGACAGCATGGAAAATGCAAATAATAAAAAAACACAGCGTTTCTTACATTTACTTTGACTTTTATTTGATTGCAGATAGGATGAACCTGAGATATTTCATGTTTTATCTGCTCAACTTCATTTCATTTATTAATAAACATCCACTCCTGCATTTCAGGCCTGCAACACATTCCAAACAAAGTTGGGACAGTAAAGCATTTACCACTTTGTAATGATGCCATTCCTTTTCACCACACTTAAAAGACGTTTTGGCACAGAGGATACCAAGTGATTTAGTGTTTCAGCTTTTATTTTGTCTCATTCTTCCTTCAAACACGTCTTAAAATGTGCAACAGTATGGGGTCGTCGTTGTCGTATTTTTGGTTTTAAAATTCTCCACACATTCTCTATTGGGACAGATCAGGACTGCAGGCAGGCCAGTCCAGTACCCGTACCCTCTTCTTCCGCAGCCATGCCTTTGTCAAGTCAAGTCAAGTCAACTTTATTTATATAGCGCTTTTTACAACAGACATTGTCTCAAAGCAACTTTACAAAATCCAGGACCAACAGATACAAAAACCCCTGATGAGCAAGGTTTGCCAAAGTAATCCCTCACCCATGTGGTTATATCAGCTATTGTTGAGTGGCGGTTCTTGATGCAGTGCCGTCTGAGGGATCAAGGATCACGAGGGTTCAGCTTAAGCTTGTGTCCTTGGCCTTTACACACTGAAATTCCTACTGATTCTTGAATGGTTTAATGATATTATGCACTGTAGAGGGAGAAAAATGCAAATCCCTTCCAATCTTTCTTTGAGGTACATTGTTTTTAAACATTTCAATCATTTTCTCACACATTTGTTGACAAACTGGAGATCCTCTGATCATCTTTGCTCATCAAAGACTCAGCCTTTCCTGGATGCTGCTTTTGTACCAAACCATGATTACAATCACCTGTTTGGAATCTCATTATTATTTAGTTTTTTCACTTCAGTACTAGCCCTAAATTGCCCCATCCCAACTTTTTTTGGAATAAGTTGCAGGTCTGAAATGCAGGAATGGATGTTTATTAATAAATGAAATGAAGTTGAGCAGATAAAACATGAAATATGTCAGGTTCATCCTTTCTGCAATCAAATAAAAGTCAAAGTAAATGTAAGGAACACGGTGTTTTTATTGTTTTGTTGTAGCCGTCTTCTTAACTTCTACTTGTAATTAGTAGTATATAATCACTATAAAACAGCCTATAATGATTTGTTTTTTATCCACTGTGGTCCTTGATCAGAAGAGGCTAAAAGCCTACTTTTCATTCATTCATTCATTTATTCAATAATTCATTCCTGGCTCTTTTCCTCCCCTCTGGCCATATTAGCATACGTCTGAACAGCGTATACCTCCAAAGAACAGATACAGAATGAAAAGGACTGCAGGGCATACACATGTGGGTCTTTCCCCTCTTTCTGTCTCTTACATGCTGAGATAGACAGAGATTTCTTTTAAACTGCAGCGGGAGGGACACCTGTCCCATCTCAGCCCTCCCGCAAAAGTGCAAAGCCGTCAGTCTTTCAGCATGTCAGCGTGAGATGCATTGACACATTTATGTCTAAAACTCACACGGGTCTGGGCAAGTACAAGGTTTTTAAAACGTCTGTACAGACGTCTGAGCACCAGGCTCGCGACTGGTTCTGCATTTTGCACTACACTGCATGCCAAAGTATGTGTACACACTTTCTAATTTTTGAGTCAAGGTTTTAATATGTCAGCACCACCAATTTCTATATACGTAGAAGTACAAAAACAAACTATATAAAATAAATAAATCATATCCTTCAAGGCAATTTTCTTTTCCAGCATCCATGCAGAGGACTCGGGGGACTCACTTGCTAATTTAATGTGCTATAAATTACTGGAAGGCCGCTGAAATTAATCCAACATCTGAGAGCTGTCAGAGTGGGTGTAGCTCATTTACCGTAATTGCCTGGATTGTGCATCCAGCTGTTAATCACTTACGTTTATTTTATTTGTTTGTTAAAAGCCTGGGAATTTACATCATTTACATCTTTGGCCAAATTGATTGATCAGCCAAGTTGTAGTTTTTGTGCTTTGCATGTTTTACTTGTAAATGATTCTACAAGTATTCATTGTGTAACAGGCCCATGTTCTATATCTGGTTACAGTATGATGCCCACCTGTCATGCCATTAATATCAGGCAGGGGACATGGAGGTGCAGTTGTCTCAGTGCCTCATTAAGCATCAATAAGCTCCAGGGTATATATATATATATATACACTGATCAGCCATAACATTAAAACCACCTCCTTGTTTTTACACTCACTGTCCATTTTATCAGCTCCACTTACCATATAGAAGCACTTTGTAGTTCTACAATTACTGACTGTAGTCCATCTGTTTCTCTGCATGCTTTGTTAGCCCCCTTTCATGCTGTTTTTCAATGGTCAGGACCACTACAGAGCAGGTATAATTTAGGTCATGGATCATTCTCAGCACTGCAGTGACACTGACATAGTGGTGGTGTGTTAGTGTGTGTTGTGCTGATATGAGTGGATCAGACACAGCAATGCTGCTGGAGTTGGTGGTGTGTTAGTGTGTGCTGTGCTGGTATGAGTGGATCACCTCACTGTAACTGCTGGACTGAGAATAGTCCACCAAACAAAAATATATCCAGCCAACAGCACCCCGTGTTGAGTGTGTGACCTGTGACCACTGATGAAGGTCTAGAAGATGACCAACTCAAACAGCAGCAATAGATGAGCGATCACCTCTGACTTTTCATCTACAAGGTGGACCAACTAGGTAGGAGTTTCTAATAGAGTGGACAGTGAGTGGACACGGTATTTAAAAACTCCACCAGCGCTGCTGTGTCTGATCCACTCATACCAGCACAACACACACTAATACACCACCACCATGACAGTGTCACTGCAGTGCTGAGAATGATCCACCACCTAAATAATACCTGCTCTATAGTGGTCCTGTGAAGGTCCTGACCATTGCAGAACAACATGAAAGAAGCTAACAAAGCATGCAGAGAAACAGCTGGACTACAGTCAGTAATTGTAGAACTACAAAGTGCTTCTATATGGTAAGTGGAGCTGATAAAATGGACACTGAGTGTAGAAACAAGAAGGTGGTTTTAATGTTATGGCTGATCGGTGTATATATATCTCCCCTGCCTGATCCCCTGTTTTCTGCCGATGCTAATGTCGGCATGACAGCCTTCTTTTAGCAATCAAAACACATGGATGAATGTATGTTGCCAAAAGTATGAGTACGCTTGATCAAACCAAGCAGGGTTTTGTATATGAGCATAAACCAATGAATAGCACGACGAGTGTGTAAAGATGGCCAGTTCACGGTAGAATAAAGGGTACAGTGATGTGTTTTATATGGAGCATTTATCGCAAACCGAATGGCAGAGTGATAAAGTACGTCAAGTTTCAGAAGATCACTTTTTTGAGCTGACCTGTATATAACGTCACCAAAATCTAACAAGGAGAGGATGGTCATTTGTACAAGATTCAGTTTAGCAGATCGGCTAAGAGAGGCTCGCATTCTATACAGAGAGCCTATTTTTGATCTAACCTTAGATTGTAATTTGCTAATGTGATATGAAAATGTCAGTGTGCTACCTAGCCATATGCCCAAATATTTATACTCAGAGACCTGACTTAAAGTAGCCCCATCGACAGTAATGATGTCATGGACTGCTTGGTGAACCGAACCTATTTTGCCAAACCACATAACCTTGGTCTTAGTGGTATTTAACACAAGATCTAGATTAGAAAAGGCCTGTTGGACCATCAAAAAGCTATTCTAGAGCGATGAAAATACTGCCTCCGGAGATGGACCAATATCATACAGAACTGTATCGTCCGCATAAAGATGGATTAATGTGTCTTCAACAGAGTAAACAATGATGTTTATGTATAAAGAGAATAATGTTGGACCTAAGATCGAACCCTGAGGCACACCTTTAGTAACAGATAGAGGCTGTGAGAGAAATTGTTCTGATTTAACTCGTTGCACCCTATCCACAAGATAATTTAAAAACCACGCCAGTGAGTGATCCGAGACTCCAATGCTGCCCAACCTGTCTAAAAGCGTTGAATGATCAACAGTGTCAAAAGCCTTAGCTAGATCAATAAATATAGCTGCACAACACTGTTTAGAATCTAACGCAGAAACTATATCATTCGAAATTTTAAGAGTTGCAGTGACACACCCATATCCCGATCTAAAACCGGACTGAGCATCAGATAAAACATTGTAAGTATCCAAACATTTTGTGAGTTGCTTATTTACAAGTTTTTCAGTTATTTTTGATATACAAGGGAGAATAGAAATTGGTCTATAACAGTTTGGGTCCATCTGATCTCCTCCTTTAAAAGAAGGTCGTACTAATGCTGCTTTCCATACCTGTGGGAACTCAGCTGTATAGAAGGACCGATATATAAGGTATGCAATGGGGGCAGCAATAATGGAAGCTGCTATCCTATAAAAGAAGGGGTCCAGCTCATCAGACCCAGCTGGTTTTTTAGTGTCTAACTTTAGCAACTCATCTAAGAGCTCACCCTCTGACACAGCCTGTAGAGTGAAAGTATGTTTAGGATCAGGAAGTTTAATGGGTGCAGTCAAATTTGGAATTTCATGAGTTTTGGAAATGGAGTTTAAAGAAGATGGAGTACTGATCCCAGTTTGCGTAAAATGTTGATTAAAAATATCCACCATGCGAGCCTCATCAGTAACTATACCTCCATCAGTCTTAAGTGAAAAAGGGAGCTGAGGAGAGGGTTTATTTTCAAGATCCTTTATCGTCTTCCAGAATCTTTTCGGATCAGAACCACAAAGAGAGAACTGTTCTTTAAAATAATCAACTTTGGCCTTCCGAACAGCCCGAGTGGATTTATTTCTGATTTGTTTAAATGTTAAATATTCGATTGGGGATTTAGATGACCTAGCCTTACGCCAAGCAGCATTTTTTGTTGGAGAAGGCTTGCAAGCTCATGGTCAAACCAAGGGCTATATCGATTTTTTGTTCTTACTTTCTTAAAAGGGGCATGCTTATTAACAATAGCACCAAACATGTTACAATTACGTTACAGTTACGTTAGTTGACTAGTAATCAGAAGTCAACAATCAGAAGGTTGCTGGTTCAAGCCCCACCACCGCCAAGTTACCACTGTTGGGCCCTTGGGCAAGGCTCTCAACTCTCAATTGCTCAAATTATATTCAATGATAACTGTAAGTCGCTTTGGATTAAAAAAAAGCCTCTGCTAAATGCCTAAAATGTAAATATAAATGTAAATATAATAAGGTGATTAGTGGTGCAGGCTACAGGAGTTCCTTTACACCAAACTTACTGAGAACTCAATAATTAGGAGGATTGTCCACATAGATTTGACCATACAGTGTGGATCACAATCTATTTTTTTAGTTTAAAGGCATAAACCAGCATTGTGGCCACTGGCAGACAGCACCAGTGGTCTCAGCCCTGATCTTTAATTCGACAATTTGTCAAACCTTCATGTATTACGTTTTGAAGGCCGTAATGTGCTGCTCTGTCTTTGGAGTGGGATAAAAACATAAAAGGCTTTGCATTCCAACCTCACCTGCTTCCTTTTATTGTTCCCCTCCGTTAGTATGAAAAGTAAAAGTCGTAATTCACCCCAATGTACGGCCTCGCTCCACTTTCCAGAGCAAAGATGTCTGAGCCCAGATATATAAAGTGTCCAATAAAAGGCCTTTAACAGGAACCCGTATAACAATTCGGCTGTTCTCTACAGAACGTAACATCCTCGAGCCGCGTTCGGACACCTGGTTCTGCTTTATGTCTATTTCTTCAACACTATGTAGGCTGTATTACATTTATTAAACACGTTTATGCATCTCTGGCTGCTAGATCGGTCCATCTGCTAGCACGGTACAATATGGTGCGCTGTGAGGGATGGGATACAGACGGAATGTCCAGAGTCGTGAGATTGATTTAAGAGGCGGCGCTTTTAGACGTTCAGATCTCGGATGAAAATGTAATTAAAAAAAAAAAAATAGAAAAAGGAGGAAGGAACACAAATCACAGGGAGTTCAGGCTGGGTGGAATGCACTGGCCTGGCTGATATATGGATATATGAAGCTGCAGATGTGCAAGTGGCTCCTGAAAGGTAGGTGGGTAGTTTGGGGTTTGTTATTTAAAAACCTGCATGTTATATTTCTTACTTAGTAACTTGTGTTTATTGAGCCAAGTTATGTCTATATATAGTCATTCATTTATTTTATCATTATCATGGTTGGGGTTGCAATGGGTCAGCCATAAATACTGGGTACAGGGCAGAAATACACAATGGACATTGGACCTGGCCAGTGGCAGAGCATCGAGCACCATGTCATTCATTTTCAATTACAGCATCTACAATTCAAAGTGGGCAGAGTCAAACTGTATGCAAATTAGGAGTGAAGTGATATTAGGATGATCATGGGTCTGTTTGAAAACCTAGTGAGCTGCCTTGCTGTCTTATTGCCTACACAGGCAGCTGCCTAAGTAGAGAGGATTCTAATAAGTCATCGACTTATAAGTCAGGTTATTCAAACGCACTATTAAGACAACGATTTAATCAGTTTTCGCTTACTAAGCTAACACAGTTAGCCTCAGGCCATTCAAACCAATGGGATGAGGTAGCACAACATGCTAGCATCTCCCTCCGTGTACCAGAAAGGGTTAAATTTGCTGATAAGCCCAAATTTGCAAATTAATTACATTTGTGCATGTTTATACAAATTAAAAATCGTTTGAAAATAACTCCGTTCGTTGCTCCGTATCTGTCCGCCATGTTTGTATTTTTTTTATTTTTTGAGAAAAATTCGAACAGCCTCCTTCTGAGGAGTGCACATTGGATGATGTAAAATGCTATCTATGTAGAAAGCTCACTAGGTTTTCGAACTCACCCCATACGTCCTCGATTTCTCTTTAAAAAAAAAAAAAAAAAAAAAAAAACACTCCCAATTAGTCAGCTGATGCGATTGTGCAATACATAAAAAATTAATACAACTAAAAAAATTAAGGAATTTGTATCTGTAGGTGACAACTGTTTTTTAATTTGTTGTTATTATTGTTTAGGGCTAAATGTCAAATGGCAAGAAATAAGACTATCTGGCCATAAAGGCATTTGTTAGTTGTCTTGTTAAAAAGTAGCCATTTATTTATTAAAGTTCAATAACATAGTTGGATGGTTATTGATGCATTTGTCAACTATTTAAACTTGTACCCCATACATATTGCCATGGTGCCACCAGTTACATGAAATTAGGGTTAGGCTTCAGTCTAACAAGGGTATTACATTTACTCATTCTCTTCATCAAGTGCACTCATGGTGACCACATGGATTGTGCTTTTCCAGGATACACTGTCTTCTGTTTGGTTTCTATCTTTAAGCTTCTTTATTGTTCTTTTAATTGTACCCATCCATCTTGTTGCTGACTGTCCTCTTTTTCTTACCTATGGGCAATGTTGGGTAGCCAATCCACCTTCTGTGAAAAATGCAATATTTTGAACAGACATAATGGACTGGCGGTCCAACATAGGTGCTGTGTGGCATCTACCCTATCAGCTGCACCACCATGCTATTTTCACTCTAATAATAATAATAATAATAATTAATTGGTGGATTGGCTACCCAACATTGGTAGCACTGTCGCCTCACAGCAAGAAGGTCCTGGGTCCTTTCTGTGCTGAGTTTGCATGTTCTCCCCATGTCTGCGTGGGTTTTCTCCGGAAGCTCCCGTTTCCTCCCACAATCCAAAAACACGCAGTCAGGTTAATAGGAGACACTGAATTGCCCTATAGGAGAATGTGTGTGTGTTTGTGTGTATATGTGTCTGCCCTGCGACGGACTGGCGCCCCATCCAGGGTGTTACTGTGTGCCTTGCGCCCATTGAAAAGCTGTGATAGGCTCCAGCACATCCCCGCGCGACCCTGATTAAATAAGCGGTTAAGAAAGTGAGTGAGTGAGTGAGTGATAATAATATGCCAAGTATATGGTATTAGTGCCCCCTTTTACTCAATAATGTGTCTTTTTTCTAGATCAATCAGATGCAGAACAATTCCACACCCAAATAAGGGCAGAATGTAAACAAAGAAGCTGCTCCAACAGATACGGCACAAAAGGTAAGAGTCTTTATTTATGTTTTATAATTATAAGGATGGTGATGCAGTTTGTGTAGGGCAGTTGTAGTCTAGTGGTTAAGATATTGGACTAGTAATCGAAAGGTCAATGGTTCAAGCCCCACCACTGCCAGGTTTCCACTGTTGGGCCCTTAGGCAAGGCCCTTAACCCTCAATTGCTTAGACTGTATACTGTCACAGTACTGTAAGTCGCTTTGGATAAAAGTGTCTGCTAAATGCTGAAAATGTAAAGGTGTGAGAGCTGGGGTTGATAAGGACTTTTGCATGTTCTCTCTTATTTGTGTGTATTCCTTGCTATGTGAACATAGGGACATTTTCATTGTATACATTTTTCTTACTGTATAAATTTCACAATATTCACCTGTTAGTTATAAGTGTGGCTGAAACAGGAGTGTCCAAATACTTTTGGCCACACAGTTTAAATGTCAACCATGTAATGATCTTGAACCGGTGCTATTTTCCCACCTGGATTCATCTATATCTCATAAAAAGCTATTTTTTTTCCAAAACAGACGTTCCACTGGGTTTTAGCCGGTACAAGAGAAGGGGTCTGACTCAGAATGGCGCAGTGGATTGCTCCTCCTCATTTTAAACTGTCTGAAACGCATTTTATACGACCTCATATTTCACAGCGCCGCAGCTATTTTCAAGCAGTGATGCACTCCAGATAAGAGTTATCATCTCAGCGTGACGGATGGGCCCAGCTCGTGCTTCTGACTCCGGCATGTACAGCCGTCACGGCCAAACGGCAGCACACATGTGTTTGGTTAGCGTGGACTTGTCGAGTGGGTGCCGGGTGGGTCTATATGCTTATTCAAATCGAGCACTTATCTGCACTTGAGCTGCCCATTTGAGGAGCATCTCAGCCAACATGAGGTTTCCTGCTTCTGTCAATAGCTGCCACTATCTCCTGACTTGGTTAAACGTGTGGCAGATGATTTATTTACACTTATTAAAGGAACACTCTAGAATCTTCCACCTAATCTTTAATATTTGCAGTGTAGAGCCAAAAGTATGTGGACACCTGCTTGTAAACGTGTTGGACATCCTATTATAAAACCATAGGCAGTTACATAAAGTTGCCACTTTTTTAAAAACTTTTTTGGGAAGCCATTGCGCAAGATCATATACTTTATATGCTATTCATTCATTGTCTGTATTACCGCTGCTTTATCCCATTCAGAGTCGAGGCAGGAAACACCCTGGACCGGTCGCCAGTCTATCACAGGGCAAACACACACACACTCATACCTAAGGGAACTATTTACACTGATCAGCCATAACATTAACACTTTGTAGTTCTACAATTACTGACTGTAGTCCATCTGTTTCTCTACATACTTTTTTAGCCTGCTTTCAACCTGTTCTTCAATGGACCACCACAGAGCAGATGTTATTTAGGTGGTGGATGATTCTCAGCACTGCAGTGACACTGACATGGTGGTGGTGTGTTAGTGTGTGTTGTTCTGGTATGAGTGGATCAGACACAGCAATGCTGCTGGAGTTTTTAAACACCAAAAATATCCAGCCAACAGCGCCCTGTGGGCCTAGTGGGTAGAGCTTTGGGCTATCAACCGGAAGATTGGCGGTTCAAATCCAGGCTCTGCTATGCAGCCACTGTTGTGTCCTTGAGCAAGGCCCTTAACCCTGTCTGCTCCAGGGGCGCCGTACGATGGCTGACCCTGCGCTCTGACCCCAGCTTCCAAACAAGCTGGGATATGCGAAGAAAGAATTTCATTGTACTGTACAACTGTATATGTATATATGACAAACAAAGTATATCTTAAGATGACCAACTCAAACAGCAGCAATAGATGAGCGATCGTCTCTGAATTTACATCACAAGGTGAACCAACTAGGTAGGAGTGTCTAATAGAGTGGACAGTTAGTGGACACGATATTTACAAACTCCAGCAGCACTGCTTTGTCTGATCCACTCATACCAGCATAACAGACACTAACACACCACCACCATGTCAGTGTCACTGCAGTGCTGAGAATCATCCAGCACCTAAATAATGCCTACTCTGTGGGGGTCCTGTGGGGGTCCTGACCATTGAAGAACAGGGTGAAATCAGGCTAAAAAAGTATGTAGAGAAACAGATGGACTGCAGTCAGTAATTGTAGAACTACAAAGTGATTCTATATGGTAAGTGGAGCTGATAAAATGGACAGTGAGTGTAGAAACAAGGAGGTGGTTTTAATGTCATGGCTGATCAGTGTAAATAGTTCCCTTAGGTATGAGTGTGGAAATACTGTGGACGTTCCACAGTAAAGTGGTGGATTTAAACCAATGAAATGCAAGTGCAGTCATTTCTTTTGACATGTTGGTAAGCCAATGGCTGGCAGATGATCGTTACAAGCATTTGGTTACCTTCCAAAGGAGGACAAATACATGTCAGTTCAGGCATGGCGCTGGACTGTGGACAGGCAGATAAAGAACCGGTCCGTTCGCCTTAAAACCGGATGTATGGGCACCCTAGGTGACACTGAAGTTTGCTGCTTATAACATAAACAAAAAAACAAGCAAGGGCTTCTTTACTTGCAGTTTTAGCAGCTTTTTATCTGTGTCAGGTATTTTGGTTTCCTTCCTTCACTTGACCATACCTTGACCATAAAGAAGGCGAAACAGTTGCTCTAATTGCCCCTAGGTCTAAGTGAATAGCAAAAGTAGTTAATTGGTGTGTGATGCCTTGTTATCATAGATTTACACCCTGTCTAGGTGTCTTATGAGTTTCATGTGCCTCTGCACCTACTCTGAAATACTACATGTACATTACTCACTCACTCACTGCCTTAATCGCATATCCAATTATGGTCGCGCGGGGAGGTGGTTGCTGGAGCCTTTCCCAGCTTTTCAATGGGCGCAAGGCACACAGTAACACCCTGGACGGGGCGCCAGTCCATCGTAGGGCAGACACACATACACACACATTCTCCTATAGGGCAATTCAGTGTCTCCAATTAACCTGACTGCATGTTTTTTGGACTGTGGGAGGAAACCGGAGCTCGCGAAGGATACCCACGCAGACAGGGGGAGAACATACAAACTCCACACAGAAAGGACCCAGACCGCCCCACCTGGGTAACGAACCCAGGACGTTTTTGCTGTGAGGCGACAGTTCTACCCACTGAGCCACCGTGCCACCTATATGTACATTACTAGAATCTAAAGTTATGACATGAGCCAGGTAGTTGCTGTAAATTTTTGCGCTGTGTCCCAAATGCCGTCCTATTCCCTATACACTACATAGTGCCCTATGAGTGCCTACAACCCCTATCCTTAAATAATGTGTACAGTAATATATTCTAAGATTTCAGCAATGCTCTAAATATTTAAAAAATATATATTTATAAAGTAAATATTTGATAAAATAACGATTTTAAGATGACCATGAAATCGCATTCTTGTGTAGGAGTCTCCACAGCAACGGAGGAGCTTTCTGTGACATGACGACACGGACGGAAATGCGGAATGAGGAAGTCGAGACAGTCCATATAGGGAGTGATTTTTATTTTCTACCTATTTTAAGGAACAGTCCCGCCTCTTCTAAAATACGATTGGCTTGCTGTAGGAGCAATACTGGAGCTGATTGGACACTTATAAAAGAGTTCAGAGAGTAAGCCTATCCGCGCAGGGAAGGCGGTTATGTTTGGAAAATGGGTGAGAAAAACATAACGCCTTGTGATTTGGACTGTCACATTCTATTCGGTGAGAGCTGAATTGTTTTGGGAGAAATAACAAACATGGTGGAGTAAAAAGCAAGTATTGAAGTACAACTGAAAGTATATAAGGTAATTTATTCATTTTAAATGGATTGTCGTTTTGATCATTAGGATTTTAAAGTAAATAAGACGAGAACAAGAGAAAATAGCCATGATTACTGTGTATTGTATTGTATTAGAATGTATTGCACTCTGTATATTAATATTAGAATGATCCATTAATATTGGGACATTGATCAAACATCAGTGCTTGATTTATCTTTTTTTGCTAGAAGACAACCAGAGATGCTAAGGGCTGTGGTCAGTGGAAAATGAGGAACCATGTGCAATAAACTGGGTGTATGTCCTCCAGTACACTGGTGTCTAATATTTATAGTCAATACCACCTTAATCAGGTGATGTTATGAATCCCTGATCTCAAATCTTTCCTTCCAGCATTTGTCCATATATATATATATATTGGCATAACAAAACCAAACCCTATTCATAATCCCTACAAAAATGTCACTCCTGGCTGAGCAATCGCAGAAATGGTTCCCCACTCATGTCCAAGTGACGGTCCTTCAAGCCACAGACCTCCAGCCCAAAGGCAAGAACAACACCAACGACGCCTACACCATCATCCAGCTCGGAAAAGAGAAATACTCCACCTCGGTGGCTGAGAAGACCCTGAGCCCGACGTGGCGAGAAGAAGCGTCCTTCGAGCTGCCCGGCCTGCTGGTGGAGGGTAACCCCGAGATTTACGAACTGTGCCTCACAGTGATGCACAGGTCTCTGGTGGGAATGGACAAATTTTTGGGCCAGAAAAACGTCAACCTCAATGAGGTGTTTGACAACAAGGAACGTAAGAAGCTCAGGTGAGTAGATTCTGCCTTTCTGATGGATCAATGATCGACCACTGTCAGTGTGCTGTACTTTCACAGCTCTGGTCACGCTGATGGGTTTGAAATGAAAAAAAAAAGGAACTGAAAATGAACAAAAACAAAAATGGCTTTACTTCTACTTTTCTAATGTTTTAGAGCAGGGGTGGGGAATATACGGCCCCCCCGCTCAATCAGATGTGGCCCGCCATATAGTTCCTAGATTTTATTGTCTGGGCTTTATGCAATTAATTAAACTTTAGACGAGACAACAGACATAACAAATACGAGTTATGTTGCCACATACCAGTTGTGTGTTGCCACGACATCATTGCCCCCAGATATTCCACAGCTGGTCAAGACCAAACATTCACAACCGTCACATTGAAATTATGATAAGGTAAGTCTGAGATCAAATATAAACACTACATACCATCAGCGTCATGTATTTATAAAGCCTATATTATTTGGCTGTATGTTGCGTCATTGTAGTCTATGGCCCGTGACCAGATATGCAATTAATAATCTGGCCCTCAGTGGGTAGAAGGTTCCCCACCCCTGTCTTAGAGTAAAAAAAGTGGCCCACCAGTGCATGATTAGGTGGTAAAGTTTACTGTCTGTGCTCCTGGCAGGTTCTTATCTGTGTGGAGTTTTAACTGTGGCTGTGGATGGCTTCCAATTCACTATATGTGGTCACTTCATGAAGTAGAACAGAATGCAATTGAAGAACCTAGTGCACCACATGATTTATAAAAAAGCAGTCGAGTGTTAGCCACAGGCAAAGTTTACAACCATCTCAGCACTCATAAGCATTTCTCTGCATATAAAGTTAGGTGCTGTGAGTTCCACTTTTTAGTTTGTCTTTTGTTTTTTTCAATATTTATCAATTTATCAATTTTCCTATCTTCATTTTACAGTGTAAAACAAGACAAATATTTCTTACAGTTACATGACATATAGCAGAGTGAAGATTTAAGTAAAAACCACCTCCTTGTTTCTACACTCACTATCCATTTTATTAGCTGCACTTACCATATAGAAGCACTTTGTAGTTCTACAATTACTGACTGTAGTCCATCTGTTTCTCTGCATGCTTTGTTAACCCCCTTTAATGCTGTTCTTTAATGGTCAGGACTCTCCCAGGACCACTACAGAGCAGGTATTATTTAGGTGGTGGATCATTCTCAACACTGCAGTGACACTGACGTGGTGGTGGTGTGTTAGTGTGTTTTGTGCTGGTATGAGTGGATCAGACACAGCAGCGCTGCTGGAGCTTTTAAACACCTCAATGTCACTGCTGGACTGAGAATAGTCCACCAACCAAAAATATCCAGCCAACAGCACCCTGTGGGCAGTGTCCTGTGACCACTGATGAAGGTCTAGAAGATGACCAACTCAAACAGCAGCAATAGATGAGTGATCGTCTCTGACTTTACATCTACAAGGTGGACCAACTAAGTAGGAGTGTCTCATAGAGTGGACAGTGAGTGGACACGGTATTTAAAAACTCCAGCAGCGCTGCTGTGTCTGATCCACTCATACCAGCACAACACACACACTAACACACTGTCCTGTAGGGGTTCTGATCATTAAAGAACAGGGTGAAAGCAGGCTTAAAAGGTATGTAGAGAAACAGATGGACTATAGTCAGTATTTGTAGAACTACAAAGTGCTACAAAATAGACAGTGAGTGTAAAAACAAGGAGGTGGTTTTAATGTTATGGCTGATCAGTGTATATTCCGTACACATGCGTATTATAAATTAAGGTTTTTTGCCTCCGCTCTTTTGGGTCACGGTGCGTAGGCCGTCCTGTTCACTCTTGCGACTTTTCAGTTTGTGGTATCCTGTATCGACAGCATCATTGATGTTTGGTCCAGAGGAGCCCACCAACGTCTACTTAAAATTCTAAGTGAGAATGTCCCGTCATCAGTCTGTGATCTGACCCTCAAGTTATGCTTAAGAAACACAGCATTAAGGTTTGAACCTTGATGAGTTACTGTGGCAGGACGTGCAGTCCTTTAATGTGGCTGCTGTTTGGTTGCAGATGTTGCTGCTAAAAATAGCACAACCACTTATTAGACTTGGTAAGGTGAAGTATTAAATAACAATGAATTACATCAGTATTTAAAACCTGCAATTTACCTGTGTTGTCTTTGTGACACCTGTGATCTGTAACATGTATAAATACATAATATTAGTTTTGGGACCGAGAATTTTACACCACTGTACCTTTAGTGATACACAGATGCTGAGATTGATTTCTACAGTTACAGAAAACTAAAGATCCAAAGACATTCCAAACCACAGTGGTCCCTATTTAATCTGTGCTTGCTCTGAACTCCAAGAGAGCAGAAGTGCCAAATGTGGGGCACCGGGGAATCCCTGACCTAGTCTGACTGGAAAATGAAGCCTCCAAAACCCCCTTTCTGACAGGTTAGAGGAACTAGCCACCCACTACAGTGTTAGTCGATTTAAAAGCATGTTTGCTTCTAATAACACTATATAATGATCAAAGTCATTCTTATCACTATGGAATCATAATTCTCTAATTATGATGTCATAATCGTGTCGCTTCTTTCATCTTTGTTGATGTACACATCTGATGTATATATGTATGCTCCAAACACATGAATAAGGGTGTTTTCCACCAGTCCTTTTGGGTCACGATGCGTAGGCCGCCCGGTTCACTCTTGCGACTTTTCAGTTTGTGGTATCCTGTATCGACAGCAGCGTGCTTGTTGGTCCAGGGGAGTCCACCAACGCTAAAGAGGTTTCCTTCACTTTGAGGGTGTTTACAGTCAACGGCAGTGGTTTATAAGAATGCAGAGCCGGCAGCGTTAATGCGGGTCTGACCTTTTAGGTTACTATGGCAACGTCCAGAAAGTAAAATAAAATATAATAATTAAATAAAATAAATAATGTTTGTTATGTTGCGAAATTGTCCAAATGTACTAATCTTGTCCAAAAATAATATAATAAAATAATAAAATAAATAAATGGAAAATTCCTTATCCACACAGTTATGACATAGTAATAATAATAATAATATATTATTGTTTTTTTTTAAATAAAATATTTATCCATGCTTATATATATATATATATATATATATATATAACTCATCAGCCATAACATTAAAATCACCTCCTTGTTTCTACACTCAATGCCAATTTTATCAGCTCCACTTACCATATAGAAGCACTTTGTAGTTCTACAATTACTGACTGTAGTCCATCCTGTTCTTCAATGGTCAGGACCCACACAGGACCACTACAGAGCAGGTATTATTTGGGTGATGGATCATTCTCAGCACTGCAGTGACACTGACATGGTGGTGGTGTGTTAGTGTGTGTTGTGCTGGTATGAGTGGATAAGACACAGCAGCGCTTCTGGAGTTTTTAAACACCTCGCTGTCACTGCTGGACTGAGAATAGTCCACCAACCAAAAATATCCAGCCAACAGCGCCCTGTGGGCAGCATCCTGTGACCACTGATGAAGGTCTAGAAGATGACCAACTCAAACAGCAGCAATAGATGAGCGATCGTCTCTGACTTTACATCTACAAGGTGGACCAACTAGGTAGGAGTGTCTAATAGAGTGGACAGTGAGTGGACACGGTATTTAAAAACTCCAGCAGCACAACACACACAAACACACCACCACCATGTCAGTGTCACTGCAGTGCTGAGAATAATCCACCATCTAAATAATACCTGCTCTGTAGCGGTTCTGTGGGGGTCCTGACCATTGAAGAACAGGGTGAAAGCAGGCTTAAAAGATATGTAGACAAACTGATGGACTACAGTCAGTAATTGTAGTACTACAAAGTGCTTCTATATGATAAGTGGAGCTGATATAATAAGACAGTGAGTGTAGAAACAAGGAGGTGGTTTTAATGTTATGGCTGATCAGTGTATCTTCCATAACATTTGGCATATGCCAGCTAAGTCATCAAAAACATATCTAACAGGAATACAAACTTCATCTAAAGCACGTTGCTAGTAATCTAATGTCCAATATGCTGTTCAGACACTCTCGCAGTAAGAAATAGCGAGATCCATTTTGCCCGCAGTCTGAACATAACCAAAGTCTCATCACTCATTTGAGTCAGGCAGCATTGTGTGGAAAATCTGATGCGAAGAAAAGACAGAGTGTGACTCAGCCGCCTGTGAGCAGATGAACAAGTTTGGTGAGGACAATTATAAACAATTAGATTTGCATGCTTTGTTTTTTTTTCTGGCCTGAATAACAGGTGGATCATTTCCAGTAAGCTCGCATTCAAGAACACAATCAGTTCAACGTTCACACAGCTGCAGATGGAATTGTTTGGACTACTTCTGGTTGTGCACCCTAGTTCAGCTTTACCTCTGATCAAACCATCAGCCATCATTTATTTTCTTCCTTGCACTTAATTTGGATGTACTTATTTGCCCTGTGCAATCTGGCAACCTCAGAGCTTAGACAGGCCAGCAAGTGGCTCTTCCAATTTGTATGAATTGTGAAGTTGCCAGCCGCATCTTCAGTTCATCCACCAGCATTGTAGATGATCAGATGTAATTAAAGAACCATTAAAAGCGCCGCTGAGGTGGCGCAGCGGTAAAACACACGCTAGAACATCAGAGCTGGGATTTTGAATACATTGTATCGAGTCTCAGCTCTGCCTGCCGGCTGGGCTGTGGGACCGCATGAACAACGATTGGCCTGTTGTTCATATAGGGTGGGATATTAAGCCGGATAGGGACTCTCTCCTGACTGATGCAACTACGACCTCTGCTGGCTGATTGATGGCGCCTGCACAGAGACGAGAAAAGAGTGCGCTGATCAGGGTGTGTCTCTCCGTACACAATGCTGATCCGGATATGCACTCGTCAAGTGTAGGTGACAAAATGCATACGGCTGCTGCCCGCAGGTTAGAGGGGGCGTGGGTTAGCTTCGGAGAGGAGAGGAACCAAGCAGTTTGAATTCATGGTGGACCAAAAGCAGGTCCACCATGAATTCTAACTGCTGAAACATGGGTCATACTGTCCACAGTCCAGCAAGCTTTAAATTGCCATGTGAAACCGCCACTGTCTATGTGCCACGAATGTTAGCCACGAACCTTGACTAAGATTTTAAAACAGTGGTCTCTATGAAGCGATATGATGAAACTTGCTTGACTGTCAACACTTACTCCAGCAGCCTTAAAATCATGGCAGACCATATTAACAATTTAAAAATGTTGCTGTACGTGTGGCCAAAAGTATGTGAACACCAACAATTGTTGATCTCACATGGTTAGGCTACACTCATTGCAACCGGGTACCGTCGTACCTTGTAACTCGACGTGCCATAAACTCGAAATCTTTGAAACTCAACACCCTTCATAGAGAAATTTGTACCCCAAAACTTGATGTTTCCCTTAAACTTGACACGTGTGTGATTTAAACAAGGAGACAGGCATTAGGACACATTCACATGAGAAGCAGCAAAACTGTGTTTGCGCTGCTGTGCCGTTGTTTCCTATAGAGTGAGGCAGTGCTGCTTAGCTTGCCGCTGCGCTTCCCGCTTCCCTTATTACTTTTTATCTGTTTTTCAATCGTATTTCAGTGTTTTTATATTATATTTGTGTTAATTTCAGTGTGTAAGTATAAAAAACAACCCCATTATTTTACATTAGCCTAAATATACACCGATCAGCCATAACATTAAAAGCACCTCCTTGTTTCTACACTTACTGTCCATTTTATCAGCTCCACTTACCATATATGAGTGTAGAAACAAGGAGGTGGTTTTAATGTTATCGCTGATCAGTGTATGCAGTTCCACGGGATCATGGATCAACAGGTTTCCCATGCTTATGGGAAAAAATACCTTAAAACTCAATGCATTTTAAACTCGATGCCACTCCCAAAACCAATTGACAAGTTTCAGGGTACCACTGTATATAATACAAGGTCCATTCTAACCTTTAGCAATTCTAGTGGCCTACACAGAGCGATGACTTTAACCCTGTTAAACACAAACCTCACAAACACTTTTTGGCAGACAATTGCTCCCACAGACGGACAGAAGATTTAAAGGCTGTTATAGCCAAATTGGGGGGTGGTTCTAATATTTATGGCCATGGTTTTGTAATAGGATGTCCAACAAACCTGTGGTCATCTCTCCACATACTTTTACCCACATCGTGTATTTGCTCATGAGTCTGATTGTGTGTGTGTGTGTGTGTCAGTAAAGAAGTAGTGTTTTTATTTTGAGTTTAAAATGAGGGAGGCCTCCCCTTTCTCCTCGCATGGGCATCAAGGCCAAGATAAACCTTGTTGAGCTCGGTCCACAGTCCTCCCACGCTGGATGGGCCACTGGGAAAGTTCACACAAATAAACGCAGGTGTGAGATAATTAGAGGCCGCGGAGTCCGATGTCAGAACGGACTCGTACGCTGTGTCGGAGTGACCTCACGGTGTGGTGGTGTACAGTTAATTGTTTGTGAATGATCATAGTAATGTTATATCGAGATGGGATGGGTTTGGCAGCTTGTGTTTCATCAGGATTCTGTTCAGGTTTTTTGTGTTGCCATGTTGTGCTTTAATATGTCATAAATTAATCTAAAAATTGAGTTAAGGGCCATCATTGGTTCTTCTGGCCATCTTCTGTTGATTTGTTAGAAGAATGCCTTTATTTGTTATATATACATATACACAGCTTGTTCGGAAGCGAAGTCAGAGTGCAGGGTCAGCCATTGTACGACGCTCCTGGAGCAGACGGGGTTCAGAGGGCAAGAGGAGTAGTAACTGGTCATGTCTGAGAGTCTTAGAGAGAGCTTATGGTCTGGATTTAGCGCCATCTGATTTCCACCTTTTTGGACCGCTCAATGAAGCTTTAAGAAGAAGATTTTCATGTGGTGATGATGTGAAAGCAGCGGTGGATCAGTGGCTACATGCTTAACCAAAAACATTATTTGCTGATGGCATTAAAAAGTCAGTATGACGCTGGGAAAATGCATCGGAAGGTGAGTATGTAGAAATGTGTCATTTTTAATTATTAATAAATAGAGTTCACAAAGTGTGGAAACTTTTTGAAGAACCCTGGTGTATATAAATGTAGGGGATCTTAAAAGAGTTTCCGCACTTTTACATTTTGGTTGGAAACGGTGAGGGTGGGAGGAGTAGTAATTGCTTGTGTCTGAGAGACTGAGCGCCATCTGATTTCCACCTTTTTGCACTGCTCAAAGAAGCTTTAAGGGGAAGAAGATTTTCATGTGATGATGATGTGAAAGCAGCGGTGCAACCATTTTTTGCTGAATCCTAACTGTGACACATATGCTTCCAGAATTAATCGTGGTATGTTTCTAGTGCCGCTGGCTGCCACAATCTTTTATTTTATAAGGAATCTTCAAAAAGTTTCCTCACTTTTGTATTTTGGTTGGAACCGGTGAGGGTGGGAGGAGTAGTAACTGGTCATCTGAGAGACGCTTATAGTCTGGATTTAGTGCCATCTGATTTCCATGTTTTTGGACCGCTCAAAGAAGCTTTACGGGGAAGAAGATTTCCATGTGATGATGATGTGAAAGCAGCGGTGCAACCAAAGCATTTTTTGCCGATGGCATTAAAAAGTTGGTACAACTCTGGGAAAAATGCATCGGAAGGTGATTATGTAGAAAAGTTATGTCATTTGTTTTTGAAATTATTAATAAACAGTTAAAAAAAGTGTGGAAACTTTTTGAAGAAAACTCATACTTTATCAGTTCACTGTAGTATCTCTGGTGGATATTGCTTTGCATATTCTACACCAGTGGTTCTCAACCTTTGTTCTCTTGGACCCCCCGTACTTTTTTTGTTATATGGGTTGATATGGGTTGTAATATTATTTTCACACTTTTAGCAAGGATGACATTAAAGATATTGTGTTCTTGTTCATGGGAAATTCAGTGATATGACATCTCCTATATACCAAAAGCCTACTGATTGCCCGTTCCATCACGTCTGATTCTTTTAACTCTTCTCAATTAAGTCCACGAGACCCTCCATAGGTTCACTAAAGCCCCTTCACCACTGAGAATCATTGTCTTACACCTTGACGTTTAAATGAGCTTAAAAGTAAGGTTTCTGGTTGATTGCAGACATTGAATCCTTTGTAGACTCGTCTGAGATCTTTGACAGCACGTTGGCTCGAAATAGAAGGTTACTCAGGACCACTTTGTTTTATGTGATTCAGCCGGCATCAGAATTGGCAAAAGTCTACCCAGACGCTTTAAACAAGCTGTTATAGCGGTGTAATTTATGTTTCCACCCAGATAGATTCTTCCTCTTATAATCTCTCAATGCTGCCGTAAGCAGCGAGTGAACAAAGGCCAGATTTGTGCAAATGTCACCTCCTTTTCGCCGCGTTATGGCATCGATCACATTACTTCCAGCAGCGAAAGCGCAAGAGGTTAAGCAAACAGGATTCGGAAATGGGGGGCGTCTTACTTCTCGTTCTTTATGTGCCCCGAACCAACGCAGTTACCAGGGAATTATGTTTATCCGCGTTATAATATGCGTTCTCAGGCATTTCAAATGGACCAGTCTTTGGATTTGTGGGAAGTGAAATTGGGTTTCTGAGCAGACAAACATATTGCCTTTTTATATATTTCTTTTTTTATGAATTATACATTTTGACACGGGCTTGGAAGGAAGGACCACTTTCCGCTGTGGTACTTTCATGTAAAAGGGGAAATGAAAGTGCGGGGCTGTTATTATTTTATTGAAATGTATTTTATGTAGCGACTCAAGTGCTCTTTTCTTGACAGAAGTATACATAATTAATCATTCATCCACTAATTGTACTTTTTTGCTGTTTTTTTCTTCTGTTCTCCCAATTTAGTCAATTCCTATTCCATGTTATAATACCTTGGTCTGTTCTTATTATACTATGGTTGCTTTGACAGGGTTTGCAAGAGTGGAACCCTTAATCCCACTGAACACTTTTGGCATGAATTGGTATGTTTATTGTGAGCCAGGAAAAGTATTTTAATAAAATTATATATACAGTGTATCACAAAAGTGAGTACACCCCTCACATTTCTGCAGATATTTAAGTATATCTTTTCATGGGACAACACTGACAAAATGACACTTTGACACAATGAAAAGTAGTCTGTGTGCAGCTTATATAACAGTGTAAATTTATTCTTCCCTCAAAATAACTCAATATACAGCCATTAATGTCTAAACCACCGGCAACAAAAGTGAGTACACCCCTTAGTGAAAGTTCCTGAAGTGTAAATATTTTGTGTGGCCACCATTATTTCCCAGAACTGCCTTAACTCTCCTGGGCATGGAGTTTACCAGAGCTTCACAGGTTGCCACTGGAATGCTTTTCCACTCCTCCATGACGACATCACGGAGCTGGCAGATATTCGAGACTTTGCACTCCTCCACCTTCCGCTTGAGGATGCCCCAAAGATGTTCTATTGGGTTTAGGTCTGGAGACATGCTTGGCCAGTCCATCACCTTTACCCTCAGCCTCTTCAATAAAGCAGTGGTCGTCTTAGAGGTGTGTTTGGGGTCATTATCATGCTGGAACACTGCCCTGCGACCCAGTTTCCGGAAGGAGGGGATCATGCTCTGCTTCAGTATTTCACAGTACATATTGGAGTTTATGTGTCCCTCAATGAAATGTAACTCCCCAACACCTGCTGCACCCATGCAGCCCCAGACCATGGCATTCCCACCACCATGCTTGACTGTAGGCATGACACACTTATCTTTGTACTCCTCACCTGATTGCCGCCACACATGCTTGAGACCATCTGAACCAAACAAATTAATCTTGGTCTCATCAGACCATAGGACATGGTTCCAGTAATCCATGTCCTTTGTTGACATGTCTTCAGCAAACTGTTTGCGGGCTTTCTTGTGTAGAGACTTCAGAAGAGGCTTCCTTCTGGGGTGACAGCCATGCAGACCAATTTGATGTAGTGTGCGGCGTATGGTCTGAGCACTGACAGGCTGACCCCCCACCTTTTCAATCTCTGCAGCAATGCTGACAGCACTCCTGCGCCTATCTTTCAAAGACAGCAGTTGGATGTGACGCTGAGCACGTGCACTCAGCTTCTTTGGACGACCAACGCGAGGTCTGTTCTGAGTGGACCCTGCTCTTTTAAAACGCTGGATGATCTTGGCCACTGTGCTGCAGCTCAGTTTCAGGGTGTTGGCAATCTTCTTGTAGCACAACAATTCGTCTTTTAAGATCCTCAGAGAGTTCTTTGCCATGAGGTGCCATGTTGGAACTTTCAGTGACCAGTATGAGAGAGTGTGAGAGCTGTACTACTAAATTGAACACACCTGCTCCCTATGCACACCTGAGACCTAGTAACACTAACAAATCACATGACATTTTGGAGGGAAAATGACAAGCAGTGCTCAATTTGGACATTTAGGGGTGTAGTCTCTTAGGGGTGTACTCACTTTTGTTGCCGGTGGTTTAGACATTAATGGCTGTATATTAAGTTATTTTGAAGGAAGAATAAATTTACACTGTTATATAAGCTGCACACAGACTACTTTTCATTGTGTCAAAGTGTCATTTTGTCAGTGTTGTCCCATGAAAAGATATACTTAAATATCTGCAGAAATGTGAGGGGTGTACTCACTTTTGTGATACACTGTATATATACAGGGGTTGGACAAAATAACTGAAACACCTGGTTTTAGACCACAATAATTTATTAGTATGGTGTAGGGCCTCCTTTTGCGGCCAATACAGCGTCAATTCGTCTTGGAAATGACATATACAAGTCCTGCACAGTGGTCAGAGGGATTTTAAGCCATTCTTCTTGCAGGATAGTGGCCAGGTCACTACATGATGCTGGTGGAGGAAAACGTTTCCTGACTCGCTTCTCCAAAACACCCCAAAGTGGCTCAATAATATTTAGATCTGGTGACTGTGCAGGCCATGGGAGATGTTCAACTTCACTTTCAAGTTCATCAAACCAATCTTTCACCAGTCTTGCTGTGTGTATTGGTGCATTGTCATCCTGATACACGGCACCGCCATTGGATGCACATGGTCCTCCAGAATGGTTCGGTAGTCCTTGGCAGTGACGCGCCCATCTAGCACAAGTATTGGGCCAAGGGAATGCCATGATACGGCAGCCCAAACCATCACTGATCCACCCCCATGCTTCACTCTGGGCATGCAACAGTCTGGGTGGTACGCTTCTTTGGGGCTTCTCCACACCGTAACTCTCCCGGATGTGGGGAAAACAGTAAAGGTGGACTCATCAGAGAACAATACATGTTTCACATTGTCCATAGCCCAAGATTTGCGCTCCTTGCTACATTGAAACCGACGTTTGGCATTGGCACGAGTGACCAAAGGTTTGGCTATAGCAGCCCGGCCATGTATATTGACCCTGTGGAGCTCCCGACGGACAGTTCTGGTAGAAACAGGAGAGTTGAGGTGCACATTTAATTCTGCCGTGATTTGGGCAGCCGTGGTTTTATGTTTTTTGGATACAATCCGGGTTAGCACCCAAACATCCCTTTCAGACAGCTTCCTCTTGCGTCCACAGTTAATCCTGTTGGATGTGGTTTGTCCTTCTTGGTGGAATGCTGACATTACCCTGGATACTGTGGCTCTTGATACATCACAAAGACTTGCTGTCTTGGTCACAGATGCGCCAGCAAGACGTGCACCAACAATTTGTCCTCTTTTGAACTCTGGTATGTCACCCATAATGTTGTGTGCATTGCAATATTTTGAGCAAAACTGTGCTCTTACTCTGCTAATTGAACCTTCACACTCTGCTCTTACTGGTGCAATGTGCAATTAATGAAGATTGGCCACCAGACTGGTCCAATTTAGCCATGAAACCTCCCACACTAAAATGACAGGTGTTTCAGTTATTTTGTCCAACCCCTGTATATACCATGACCTCTGAAGTGAATAACACTGATGGGTGGGATATATTAGGTGGCAAGTGAACATTTTATCCTCAAAGTTGTGTTAGTAGCAGGATAAATGGGAGAGTGTAAGGATTTAAGCGAGTGTGACAAGGGCCAAATTGTGATGGCTAGACGACTGGGTCAGAGCATCTCCAAAACTGCAGCTCTTGTGGGGTGTTTCCGGTCTGCAGTGGTCAGTATCTGTCAAAAGTGGTCCAAGAAAGAAACAGTGGTAAACGGGAGCGAAGGCTGGCCCGTGTGGTCCGATCCAACAGACGAGCTACTGTAGCTCAAATTGCTGAAGAAGTTAATGCTGGTTCTAATAGAAAGGTGAATATACAGTGCATCGCAGTTTGTTGCAAATGGGGCTGCATCGCTGCAGATCAGTCAGGGAGCCAATACTGACCCTGTCCACCACCGAAAGCGCCAACAATGGGCACGTGAGCATCAGATATTATTACTGCATTAGTATTGACAAAGAATAATACTGACCCGCTCATTTTCCAAACGTTCTTTAGTACTGGACAATATTCACGAATTATTTACTTAATTAAAATTGTTATAAGAAAGCGCACAGGTGGCCCAGCATTGTTAAGATCTTGAGCTCTAGAGTTCTAGAGAGAACTCAGCTTTGCTGTCGACCTGGCTGGACTTCCAACAGACACAATTGGCCATGTCTGAATGAGTGGGGTTGACGGGCTTCCTTATTGCTGCCTCAAATTCGACCTCTGCTGGCTGACAGCAGGCAGGTGAAAAAAGCATTGGCGGGGGGAATGCTGCGGTGAATTGCTTTAATACGTTGAATAAAAAATAAAACAAGAATTTGTAGTATTGTAGTATATAAGAAATTCATTATTATTTACTTATTAATTCAGAGCATTAAAACGTGTATTATTTATATTGATATTTATTTATTTATTTTTTTAGCTGGTACACCCTGGACTCCCGTCCTGGTAAAAAGCAGAAGGAGCGTGGAAAGATCCAGGTGAGCATCCAGTTCATGAGGAACAACATGACGGCCAGCATGTTCGACCTGTCCATGAAGGACAAACCCCGCTCACCCTTCTCCAAGCTTAAGGACAAGATGAAGAACAGAAAGCACGACTCGGACGCCTCTTCAGCCATCCTGCCTCGTTCGGCTCAGTGCGATTCCGACACTCAGCTCCCTCAGCAGAAACACTTCTCTGCCACGCTGGAACCCAAACCGAAACGCTCGCTCCTCGCCGGGACTCAGAAGCTCTCAGCAGCGCACTCTATGTCCGACCTGGAGGGAACACACTTCAGACGCAAACTGGACTCTATAAACTCCATCGATGAAAGCAGTGAGTCCAGTAAACGTTCTTATTATTTTCATCCGTTTGGGTGTGTTGAGATCTGGCTGGTAAATAAGGCCTCTGTGCTCCCAGATCTGGATCTTTATTTTTAATTATATCTACAAGGACCTTCTTGCTGTGAGGCAACAGTGCTACCCACTGAACCATCATACCGCCCAAAAAGCTATATAAGTTATAGTTCAACATTTAAAAAAAAGGATGGCCAAGGCCTCATGTTGGATTGGCGTCCTGTCCGAGGAGTGTTTATGCACTGTCACACTGATTCTGATTTCAGTGAAGCAGGCGTCACCGTGACCCTGACCAGGATAAAGTGGTGGTAAAACATAAAAATGAAATAAGTAAATTTTGAAGGACCTGCTGCTGCAACTAAGCCCCAAATCTATACTGTATATTTAGTACAGTGTTTATAAATGTTATAGCAGGAAAGTAATTAAATTTTTATATATTTAATATTGAGATTAATTTTGCTATTATTATTATTATTGTTTTATTATTAGTGTTATTGTTATTAGTGGTATTATTATTATGTGTTATTATTATATTATGATTATTATTAGTGTTATTATTATTATTATGATTATTGTTAGTGTTATTATTGTTGTTATTATTATTATTATTGTTTTATTGTTATTATTATAATTGTTATTAGTGTTATTGTTATTATTATTAGTGTTATTATTATTATTATTATTGTTGTTGTTGTTTTGTTATTATTATTATTATTATTATTATTATTATTATTATTATTATTAATTATTATTATTGAAGCAGCCATACAAGCAGAACAGTAAAATAACTCCCTTCCCCAATTAAATGTTTTAAGAAATTATGTTAGTATTTTAAAAGTAACAAAATAAAATAATTAATAAATAATGTAACATTAATGTATTGTTGCAGTGATATTAATACCGTATTGGTATCAACACAAAAAACAATATTACCTGCACATTTTCAAAAGATGTTATTTAGAATTGTTCTGACAAAGCGCACTAGTGACCCAGCGTCATTAAGATCTCGAGCTCTAGAGTTCAAAACTCAGCTGTGCTATCGACCTGGCCGGACTTCTAGCAGACCCGGTTGGACGTGTCTGAACAAGGGGGGTTGACAGGCCTCCTTAATGCTGCCTCAAATTCGACCTCTGCTGGCTGATCGAGGCGGCAGGCAGGTGAAAAAAGCATCTCTGGGGTGGGAGGATGCATGCTTGTCTGTAGTTCTCCTCGGTCAGGGCGGTAGGGTGAATTGCTTTAATGCATAGCGCCACAACAAAATTATTAATGAGTAAAGATGAAATGAAGATTTTTCGTCTTTATTGTGAAGGTTTGTACTACATACACATTCCCCGCTACAATATTGGTACATTAGAATCAAGTACCGATATCAAAAGGGAAGAAATGGTATCGACGGATCCCTAATAACAAGTAGCTAACGTTGATTAATTTTTCCTGATTAAAGGTGGTGTTCCTCCTCATCGGCACTCTCAGAGCGAGGTCCCAGACTTCCAAGATGGCGAGGCGGCGGGCGACTCGCTTCCAGGGATGCCGCCGAAGTTCGCCACTCTCCCGCGCAACCACAACCCGTTCACGGCGGAACAAGGGGTGCAGTGGGACCGGAAAGAGAAGAAGGACAAGGTCAGCTTGTTGGAGCGTGTGACCGGAAAGAAGGACGGCAAGAAGAGCAACGGAGGACGAGCAGGAAGTTCAGGGGATCTGCGCTCCTCTAATCCTTTCACCTCTGAAAGTGATACCAACCCTTTTCTAACTCACTACATGCCCAGGTACTGCTCACAAATCAGCACTGAAGATCTTCTAGAATATTCTGGTACTATTATCTGGGGAAAAAGTATGTGAACCCCTGGACCAATGAGTCCTCCAAAAGTCAGGTGTCTTGTTGATAAAATTGGATTTGAGGTGTGAGTTGAAGTTTACATTTACATTTTCAGCATTTAGCAGACGCCTTTATCCAAAGCGACTTACAGTACTGTGACAGTATACACTGGCAGTCTGAATTCTTGAGCATTTATTGAAGAGCCACCGACCTGGTCGGGCATCCACACAAACACAATTGGTAGTATTTGATAAAGGGAATGTTGGACAGGATCTCTTCCCACTACTGCTGCTCTGGGACTGGTCCAGGTGCCTACAGGAGTTGGTCGGGGGGTTGAGTTTCAGACACACGTCAGAGGGGGAGTATGATGGTAATATTTGGCAATTCTCAATCAGATCGGGGCTTGTTCAAGCGCCAATCAACTGTACATACTGGTTCCATGAACATGGCATTGAAGTTGATGTTTTGGCCACTCAAAATTATCATGCAAACTTGTGAGGTTGAATCTCAGCTCTGCTGCCGGAAGGCTAGGCGCCTACATGAACATTGGCTTGTTTGTAGGGAGGGTGCCGGAGGGGATTCCTCATAACTGATGCAATTACAATCTCTGCTGGCTGATTGATGGTGTCTGCACAGAGACGAGGGATAATGGAGATCAGTGCGTGACTCTCTGTACACAAAGCTGATTCACATATGAACTCACCTTAAAGGGGGCGTGTGTTAGTCACGGCTCTCCTCAGTCAGAGTGGGGGTCAGCATCAGTAGAGAGGAAGCGTAATGCAATTAGGTAATTGGACGTGACTAGATTGGGAGGAAAATTTATGTTGTGTACTTTAACAGCCTCTCCAGTCACCAGATCTGAATCCAGTAGATCATCAAAGATCTAAAACCTTGTGGAATTAATTTCTAAGAGCATGAAATGTTTTACTAAGTATAAGTGCTGTGTTCCTAATAGTGGCCGGTCCATTAATGTCACATGTATCGTTCCTACACTTCAGACGATTCATGTCTTGTCCTTTTTCTGTTTGGGTTTGCAGTGACACAAAAAATCGCATCAGCAGTGAAGACTTGAGCAAGAAAAATGTTTCACCAGAGAGGCAACAAGGCAAGAAAACTCCAAGAAGATCCGTAAGTTCTCACATCTTTGTAAAGTACACAGAACATCCTAAACTGTAACATCTCCGGGTTCCTTTCTGCACAAATCGGTTTCTAATAGTGATTATAATTTTAGATTCCTCTACATATTAGCCAACACTAATCTCCTAACTAACCACCTGGCAATATACAACCAAAAACAGAAAAGTTGGGACAGTATGGAAAATGCTAATTAAAGAATTTAGGAAAGCATTTATTAAAAATTTTATTTCATTGCATGTTTTGTTTGGTCAACTTCGAATCATTTGGTAATATACATCCATTCCTGCATTTCAGGCCTACAACACATTCCAAAATTCCAGATTCCTTGAATCTTTTAATAATATTATGCATTGTAGAGGGAGAAATATGCAAATTCCTTTAAATTTTCTCGGAGGAACATTGTTTTTAGACATTTTAATCACTTGTGCATGTATTTGTTGACAAGCTGGAGATCCTCTGACCATCTTTGCTCATCAAAGACTCAGCCTTTCCTGGATGCTGCTTTTGTACCAAATCATCTGTTTGGAATCTGTTTTGTACAATCACCTGTTTGGAATCACATAATTATTTAGTTTACCTCATTACTAGCCCTAAATTGCCCCCGTCCCAACTTTTTAAAATGTATTGTAGGCCTGAAATGCAGGAATGGATGTATATTAACAAGTGAAATGAAGTTGAGCAGACAAAACATGAAATATCTTGGATTAATACTGTCTGCAATTAAATATGTCAAAATAAATGTAAGAAACACTGCAGGTTGTACACAAAAGACATTAGTTTATTAGTGAGACTTCACGTCAGTTGGTTCTGGGAGTGGTGTTGAGTTTGTATGGGAAACCTGTTAAGGCGTTCCATGATCCTGCATATATTTTAGACTAATGTAAAAGAATGAGGTTGTTTTTGACACTTATACACTTATTTATTTGAAAATAACACAAATATAATATAAAAGTACTTTTACTTCTTTATTGTTTCCTTATGCTTCTTAATCATGGAGATGCCTGAAATCTCCTATCCAATACTATTCCTAGTACTGGAATACCGTATTCCGTTTTACTGCACCGCTTAAGCCAAGGGCTGAACAAAGCGACAGTTGCACACACATCGAGTTTAGGGGTATAGATTTTTTGATGAAGGGCACTGAAAGATTTTGAGTTTAGGGGACGTCGGGTTACAAGGTACCACTGTACTTAGAGAGCAACTCGGGGTGTGTTCAAAAACCTAGTGAGCTGCCTTGCTGTCTTACTACCTACATAGGCAGCTGCCTAAGTTGAGAGGATTCTAATAAGTCATCGACTTATAAGTCAGGTTATTTTAATGCATTACAGCAATTCCATCAGTTTTCGCTTACTAAGCTAACACGGTTAGTCTCATGGCATTCAAACCAATGGGATGAGGTGGCACAAAGCGCTAGTATGTCAACTAACATCTCCCTCCGTGTAGCGAAAATGGTTAAATTAGCTGACGAGCCCGAATTTGCAAAAAAAGTACACTTGTACACGTTACTACATATTAAAAATCAATGATCATTTATTTACATTTGAAAATAACTACGTTCGTTGCTCCGCTTTCGTCCGCCATATTTGTAATTTTTTGTCAGAAAAGTTGTGCCACACTGAATGCTGGGATTGCCTTCACCGCTAAGGCAGCATCGGATGCTCCCTCGTTATTCAGTCAAAATACCATTCAAATTTAAGGTGCCTTACTAGGCAGCATTTTAAGGCATCTAAGAATTCGAACAGCATTCTTCTCTGGAGTGTGCGTAGGATGATGTAAAATGTGTCTATATAGAGAGCTTACTAGGTTTTCGAACACACCCTTAGTGTTGAAATGCTGACATTACTGGGTTGCAGTAGTCAGATTGAATGGAGCGTGACTGTACACTAGTGTTACTACAGGTGGGTGTGACAGTGGGTTTAAGGCTACTTAGAAAGAGTGGGAATGTGGGAAGCCAGACATGCACCCTGGCTGGAAATCTAATAGGAAACCTTCTGAAAGGAGTGAAGACTGTTACAGCTACAATGAGTGCTGATGGTTTTGTAATAAGAACGATCAGGTGTCCATATACTTTCGCCCATGAAGTGTACATGTTACTTAGAAGTGTGAGTGTTTGTTTTGGAAAGTCTGTGTAGCTACAGTGTGTCCAAAAACAAAAGAAAAAACGCTATTCAAATGTGTCTTTTCTTTTTTTATTGTTTGGACTAAAAAGTTCAAACTTGCCAAAACTTTTAATGAATCGTTTATTGGACGTGGCTGCAGCCGACGCCGATCTCTGCCACCGTATCGCTCCTGACACTCCGCTTCATGTTGCGTTTATCTAATTATCGAGTGAAATAGCCGGCCATCATTTTTGATCTGCGTGTAATTTGAAATGGTGCGATGTTATTAACGTGTTCCTGCTTTTTTTTTCCCCCTTTTCTCCGGCACTCAATAATTGGCGCGGCGGTGGTGAAGTGCAATTTGCTGCTGATGTGACGGGTCACGCTAGAGCCGTCGTTAAACAAGACTTTCGTCGTAATTGTAATAATAGATATTGTCATTATGTCCGGCACGGAGCAGCGTTTACGTCGGCGAGACAGCCACCGGAATGCTGTTATGATGGTTGCTGAAAATGGCACCGGAGTCTGCGAAATGGCACGCCAAGGGCCCAATTAAAGCGTAAGGAGGAGGAAGCGGGGTTGCGCCGTTTCAACAGACTAGGAGTTTTAGATTTTCAAGCTCAAAGGCCCTCATTAGAGGCGGTAATGAGACAAGTGGAGAATGCCAAGTGCGGGTCTTATCGCCGCGCTTCTTCTCGCGGATCTGCTCGTCAGCGCTTTGTCGGTTCACGACCGTTTTCTCTTTTTCCTTCAGTTCTGGTTTTCTAGGTCCATAAACGCCTTTTTTATTTGATGATGGCTTTCATTCATGGCTCCGGGCTCAGCCATCCTTAATAACCGAGGGTTTAATATGATATTAACAAAGGCACCAGCTCCTAACCATCATCATGAGGTGCTTGGGGTGGGGGGTATGAGGACACCCCTCTTAATGATTGACTTTGGGTGTTTCAGATACAACCATTGCTAACAGGTCTGTCCAAGGATTTCTATACAATACATCTTATTTGTGTTTACGTCCTGCCAGCAGTCGATTCAGAGCCAGGCCATCTTACTTTACAGACACACATTAAACTCTTATCTTGCCTTCACAAATAAGTGGAAGTGGTTAGAGCCAGAAGGAAGGGAGCGAAAGAAAGTCTGTGGTTTTGTCCATATAGTGTATAAACAGCCATTTGATATGATCATTTCTTACATTTACTTTGACTTTTATTTGATTGCAGACAGGATGAACCTGAGATATTTCATGTTTTCTCTGGTGCACTTCATTTCACTTGTTTATATACATCCATTCTTGCATTTCAGGCCTGCAACACATTCCAAAATTCCAGATTCCTTAAATATTTTAATGATATTATGCACTGTAGAGAGAGAAACATGCAAATTAATTCTAATCTTTTTGTGAGAAACATTGTTTTAAACATTTTAATAATTTTCCTATTTGTTGACAAACTGGAGATCCTCTTGCTCATTATTGGCTCTAAATTGCCTCTATATAACATTAAAACCACCTCCTTGTTTCTACACTCACTGTCCATTTTATCAGCTCCACTTACCATAGTTAAGCACCTTGTAGTTCTACAATTACTGACTGTAGTCCATCTGTTTCTCTGCATGCTTTGTTAGCCCCCTTTAATGCTGTTCTTCAATGGTCAGGACTCTCCCAGGACCACTACAGAGCAGGTATTATTTAGGTGGTGGATCATTCTCAGCACTGCAGTGGAGAATAGTCCACCAACCAAAAATATCCAGCCAACAGCGCCCCATGGACATCGTCCTGTGACCACTGATGAAGGTCTAGAACAGGGGTGTCAAACTCACGGCCCGCGGGCCAGATCCGGCCCGCCGCGTCATTTGATCTGGCCCGCGAGAGCTTAAACGACTGTATGATTGTTGTGATGGTTCGAGTCGTTACAGAGACGCGCTTATAGTTTAATGCGCTCCTGCGCCTTTAAGAGATGTGACATCATAGTCATGGCAACTAACTTTAACCTTCGCTAAAAAGCCATGTGACTTTTACGGCAAAAGAACGCGGGGTAGCGTAGTCAGTAATGTAAACAATAATAAATAAATACAAATAATTATATTGCAATATAATACCCAAGCATCGTCTGTAAGTAGTGACGTTTATATTCTCATTTGTTTGTAAATGTTTAGTGAGTATATCACAGCGTTTTAGTTACAAATTTACCGTAATTAAATACAATTGTTACTGTTACTATAGCAATTAGTATCTTTACACTAAATGCTAACTCGTTATTTTACGTTTGGTTAAATCTCGTATTGTACCAGATGTAACACTTGACTACAGCTGTGTGCTTGTACTGTATTAGGTTCTTTATTGTTTTTATTGTTTGTATTTTTACTTCATTTTGATGCACACAGTGTATCACACAGCTGGGGAGCAAATAAACCGACTGTATTCTGAAGAGAGCTGTCTGTCTGTCTGTCTGTCTGTCTAGCTGAGAAAGGGGGATAAACTATTAGTGTGGGCAGAATGATTGTCTTAAAAATACACTGTAAAATCCTAAATAAACTGCATCTCTCAAAATGCATGCTGATTTTGTGACCTGCAAAGTGACACAGCCCGCCAGTAGATGATGTTACACATATTTATACATGATCCTAAAATGTACAAGAAGATAATTAAGAAAATTAAGCATGAGGAGGAAATTTAATGAAAGTGAAAACAAGTTTGTGCTTCAGGAATAGAAACCGGTGCGTCTCTTGTGTTATGAGGCTGTGTCTGTGGTAAAGTAGAACAATATAAATGCAGAGTTCAGCCTCCAAGAAAAACAGCAATGTGACTGCAATCACAGCAGGATACGTTACAATCGGCCCTTAGGGGCCACCATAATGCTGATGTGGCCCTCGGTGAAAATGAGTTTGACACCCCTGGTCTAGAAGATCCATCAGCGCTGCTGTGTCTGATCCACTCATACCAGCACAACACACACTAACACACCACCATGTCATTGTCACTGCAGTGCTGAGAATCATCCATCCCCTAAATAATACCTACTCTGTGGTGGTCCTGTGGGGGTCCTGACCATTGAAGAACAGAGTAAAATGAGGTTAAAAAGTATGTAGAGAAACAGATGGACCAAAGTCAGTAATTGTAGAACTACAAAGTACAGGGGTAAGTAAAGTACATATGGTAAATGGAGCTGATAAAGTGGACAGTGAGTGTAAAAACAAGGAGGTGTTTTTAATGTATAGATAGATAGATAGATAGATAGATAGATAGATAGATAGATAGATAGATAGATAGATAGATAGATAGATAGATAGAGCGTGTGTGTGTGTGTGTGTTTGCAATAGCAGGAAACGTGGACACCCTATTAATGCATTACTTTGTATCTCTTCTTCAGCTATCCCTTCTTTCAAACATAGCCAATCACATCTGTATTTTAGCACCGCTGAGATTCAAACCCTGAATCCCAGCAGTAGTGGAAACATTTCCAGCTTATTTGTAATATTAAGAAACATAACATTGTAACCTGTACAGCTTTAATGGGAAATGTGTGGTAGGAGATGTGTTGTAGGTTTATAGAGCAATTCAGTGTTGAAATTGCGACATTACAGTGTTGTAGTCGGGTTGAATCAGGGTGTGACTGTATACTAGTGTGACCAGTTCTACAGGTATTCGTAATGACATCAGAAAAATAAAATTTCAATTTATCTTGGAATTTGCTTAAAGATTTGTAGATAAACATGCTGTAAATTGTGCTTAACAGTTTACTTTAATCTATAGGTTTCATGATAACATTTCATGAAGATGCAGTAGGTTTAGTTAAAAATGTTTGGTTGAAAAATGTCTTATTTTAAATCTCTTGCTTTTGAGGTAGCAACGTTTAAATTAAGGGTAGCTTAGGTGGTGCAGAAGTCTGTTACTCTAGCTAACAGACATGACACACAGACAATTATTGGCTGTGTCTGATGGGGGGTGTCCGAAGCCCTGCAATGCATTGGTACCCTGTCCAGTGTTTTCCAGTGGAACTGGACCTGCCGTGACCCTGACCAGGATAAAGTGGTTGATGGAAATAGAATAAAAATGAAAGTTAACAATTGATTTTTTTGTTTGATTATAAATGTATACACCCACTCCTTTATTTATAAATAGTTACTTATATATATTTATTTGTGTATTTATTTATTCATTTATAGTCAGTTATATTTACCTAATTTTTTATAACATTGTAATTATAGTATTCATTTATTTTACGTATTTATATATTTACACTTACTCATTTAATTTTCACCAATGGCTTTATATTGGTCAGGCTTGCAACGGGTCCAATTCCACCAAAGAACACTGAGCACAAGGCTCCGCTACATAGCACCCCCAGCCCCCCCCAACCACCTCCTTGTTTCTACAATTACTGTCTGTAGTCCATCTGTTTGTCTGCATGCTTTGTTAGCCCCTTCATGCTGTTCTTCAATGGTCAGAACCACCACAGGACCACTAAAAAGCAGGTATTATTTGGGTGATGGATCATTCTCAGCACTGCAGTGACACTGACATGGTGGTGGTGTGTTAGTGTGTGTTGTGCTGGTATGAGTGGATAAGACACAGCAGCGTTGCTGGAGTTTTTAAACATCTTACTGTCACTGCTGGACTGAGAATAGTCCACCAAAAATATCCAACCAACAGTGCCCTGTAGGCAGTGTCCTGTGTCCACTGATGAAGGTCTAGAAGATGACCAACTCAAACAGCAGCAATAGATGAGCGATCGTCTCTGACTTTACATCTACAGTGACAGTGAGTGGACAGGGTATTTAAAAACTCCAGCAGCGCTGCTGTGTCTGATCCACTCATACCAGCACAACACACTAACACACCACCTCCATGTCAGTGTCACTGCAGTGCTGGGAATGATCCACCACCCAAATAATACCTTTATTTTTTATAATAATATATAATTGCATTTTCTTTTTAAATATATCAAATGCATTACTAAAAACTAAAAGTAAAACAGCTTAAATATCACAGAATTCACATTTATAATTTATATGATAAGATATTCAAAAAGAATAAAACTTTTAAGGTTTACATTAAGACCTGATAATTCATTTTTTTTAGGAGTCGGAGCAGATGCAGAGCAGCATGGCGGCGTATGGCAACCTCTCGTTTGAAGAGGTGGTGAAGGAGCTGGTCAAGCAGAAGGAGGTGGTGAAGAAGAAGGACGCTCACATCCGCGAGCTGGAGGACTACATCGATAACCTGTTGGTACGTGTGATGGAGGAGACACCCAGCATCCTCAGGACACCCTATGAGCCCAAGAGGAAAGCAGGCAAGATCTCCAAGAAGTAATCGCCGAACTTTACTGTGTGGTTATCAAGGTACAACTGGTCTTATGCAAAGTCATGCAAAGTGAGAGAGGTTTTCATCCCAGATGCTCTTCTACTTTGTATTTGTTTACTTGTGATCAGAATTTGAGGTGACGACTCTAGTTTGAAGGACGTGTGTGAAGGTCAAACAGACTGCAGAGGAACCACAAGAATGAGACAAGACTGTACACTGATATTTGTGGTTGTTGTTCATGTCTTGAGCCAGCTGTGTATAAATTGTGCAGAGAAACCAACATCGTGAACACACCGAAAACTGTGCGAACAAACGTTTTAATTAATTTACTTTTTGTTTTATTTGTATTATGCACTTTGATGCATTCTGCCTTTGATTTGTTACACTGACTCGGCATCACTGTTACCATGTCAAACCTAATCAGCTAGGCACCCAGGTGGCGCAGCGAGACATTCCGCTAGCAAACCAGCGCTGGAATTTTGAAGTCCCCGAGTTTGAATGTCAGCTTTGCTACCAATCGGCTGGGTGCCCTCTAGCGGGCAAAACTGCCAGTGCTTGTAGCAGACAAAATTGGCCATCAAGTCTGCTGGGTGGGAAAGATCGGACTAATAAGTGGGTGGGGTCTTCAAACGCAGCGCAAGGACTCTTGTTAGCACCCCGAGGTGCCTGTACAGAAGGGATCGGTGCGTGGCTGTCCGTGCGCGATATCTGGCCACATGTGCAAATCTACCGAAGTATGGGCGAATAAGAAGGGGTCGAAGGACTGCGCAAGCGTCTGAGGGGGTGTGGGGCAGGCGAATATACCCTCCCCGGATGCAAACGAGATCCCCAGCAGTGGAACACTAATTGGCTATGCTAAAAGAAAGTTGTTCAGCTGTTACTAAGTATGATGGTTATCCATCTTGTTTACTAAAGAAAAGCTGCCGGTAGACTTCAAATGAAACTCCAAGTCAATAAGTAGAGATGAGACTCCTTTATGTGACACTTGCCAAGTATCTGTCTCCATCAGGCATATTCTTATTGACTCCCAAGTGTCTACAAGAGCGGCAAAGACTCCTCCTCCTCATGAAAAGAAATCCCCCTCATGAAAGAATCCTCAACAAAGTTAAAGCTGGAACAATACTCAAACTCTTCACTAATATAAAACTGAAAGCACACAAAGACCTGGTCTGATCTGATGATTTGATCCTTAATTTAAAAAAAGAAAAGAATAAAAAGACTGAACGATCCTGTCATGAATGTAACCAACGTGTCAACATTGGTTGACAAACTTCAAATGACGGAAAACAATCTATTGAGGCAACTTGTGAAGGTTTACGTTTGTACCTTAATTCTATCTTGATAATAATTCTATAGCACTCATATAATTAAGCTACCAGTATAAGGATACTGTGAGGAAGATTGTAGTACCAATTCAGAGGTGTGGAACTTGCAGAATTGGTGCTCTGTATGTACTTGACTTATTTCCATAACTTATTGGTGCCCCGTGTGAGTGCCCGAGGTGTAAAATAAAAAAAACTGACGCCACTACTTAGCACATAGCTGCTTGCAGTTAGTAGGGTGTCCAACGTTTTGCTCAGTTGAATATAAATAAATCCAAACGTTTGCACGTATTTGTAAATATTGATGTAAATATTACCAAGCAGATTAGCTTTTTAGAGAAAATCCACTGGGCAAAACCAAGTACACTCTTGCATTCATCTGCTTAAAAGAACAAGTTCAAATCCCAGTGTTTGTGTGGATCTTGGCCCTCCCAAATCCACTCTGTTCCCATAGGAGGATGGAGTCTTACAATAAGATGTATACAAATAATTTAGTTTGAAGTCTGCCGCCAGCCAGAGTGTGCATAGTTTACTGTGACCCCATGCCAGAACTTGTTTTAAAGGGTGGGGGGTAATTGGTACTTTGTTTGTATAACTGTTATTGCATCTTAATGCTTCTACCTTCATGACTTCCGTTCCTGGGTACGACTGTTGCATCTAGTCTTACCAGGCCAAGCCTGTACTCTGGCGGGAATGGACGTGGGTAGGGAGGTAAAGGCAGAGCTCCAAGTTAAGATGACATTCGTTGCTGCTGTGTCTCAAATCACACACTACTGTACTAAATAGTATGTCTAATAAGTGCACTTCGAATGGTGTACTTATACACTATGTAGCCATGAGGAAATTGCTTCTAAACAATGTCCGCATGCATAAAGAGTGCCAGAATCACCAGAATCAAGCGACAAAACCAGTGCAGTGAAAAAATATATACAACAACTAAAAGTGCAGAGTGTATTATGGTATTAGAGGAAATCTCTGTACTGTAGGTATAAGTAAATAACGGTAAATTGGAGATGAACGCTGTGCAGTTAGCTATGAGTATCATTGAAATGTCTCAGAGAGAACTAAATCAAATGGCAAGTCCATTTTTAAAGCTTGAGACAGTGTTTTGTGTTTGTTGTTGATTCCCGTGTTGGGCCAAGCTTTAGAAAACCAATCCGTTAAAAGCCAGATGTTTTTTGTGACCTAAATCGACTGGCCTGGTAGGACTGGGTGCATCAGGTTTAATGCTACAACACAGAAGATTGTTTCACTACTGTCAGATCTGAGTGGTTGATCTGGCCTGGTACTAAAATGTGTTGGGAGCAAATGGTTGAATCGATATGTTGGACTGGTACACTACTGAGGATTTAGCCTAGTGAGTCTAGGCTTTGCTGGATGAACAGACGCTGAAAAAAGATAGCATATTGACCGTATAGTGTGTTTTAATACAGTTTAAAAAATAATGTAGAAAATTGTATGTAGATTTTTGAAAACATTACAAATAATTACCAAAAATAATATACACAGAGACAAAATAATAATAAGTGACGCAGGAAATTATATGCCAATTTTTACCTTTCTTACTTGTGCACTGTGGTTACCACTGTGGGCTGCACACCATCCACACCGGCCAAAGAGTGTGGAAGACCATCTTTACACTCATAAAGAGTCACCGAGCATACAGTAGAGGACCTTGCTACTACTCTCTCTTTATTTTTCAACCACAGGTGCCAGCTCCTTGCACAGACTCTAGGAGTTGCTGTTGCTGCAGCAAGGAGGTGTTCCCCTGTCCAGGCTTTCCTCCCTCAGACACAGCCTGTTGTGTCTGACACTCAAACATGAGACTTTTTTTTCTTGTAACTATCTGGGAATGTTAATTGCCAGAAGGTAAATAAAGGTCCTAGTGAATATTCTTAGAAAAGTAAACGTCCCCACCTGGACTTCCTTTGAAAGTATTTAAATAGTAATAGATCATATTAATCAAGCGCATTTAACCCTGAATCACTGTAAAGTGTCCAATATGAGTAGCCTTTACTCACTCACTTTCTTATCCTCTTATCCAATTAGGGTCGCTGGGGGGTGCTGGAACCTATCCCAGCTTTTCAATGGGTCCAAGGCACACAGTAACACCCTGGATGGGGCGCCAGTCCCATCGCAGGGCAAGCACACATACACATACACATACACACACCCATTCATCTATAGGGCAATTTAATGTCTCCAATTAACCTGACTGCATGTTTTTGGACTGTGGGAGAAAACCGGAGCTCCCGGAGGAATCCAGAAAGGACCCAGACCGCCCCGCCTGGGGATCGATTTCGGGACCTTCTTGCTGTGAGGCAACAGTGCTACCCACCGAGCAACTGTGCTGCCCTGAGCAGCCTTTATTAGGAAAGAATATGTTTTATGTATACATTTCTGCCCATGTATCATCTTTTACTAATAAGAAACCACCGCTAGTGGTTCCAGAGTTTTTTTTTGTTTTTTTTTCTACTATGATGTATACAGGTGCGAAAAGAGAGGTGACTGGAACTCATATTTATATTACATCATCATATTTATATTACATCAACTTTATATTACATACAAAATGTTGAAAAATGGAGGAAAATCTTCAGAAAAATAAACACAATTTAATTAATACAATTTTGTCTTTTTATTATTGAGAAAATTAAAACAAACTTTACTTAGTTGAATTAATTTAATTCCCCCAGTAATCAGTGTCGATTAAATTAAATCAGTTGAATTAATTAAAAAATAAGGGTTCAGCTTAGTTTTTTTTTTGTATAATGTTACTTTTACAAATCGTTTTTAATTTCACTTTGTCGTCAGTGTTTGATGAAGTGTTGTACAAAACCTTTTGCACAATTCGTTAGTGCCATCCTCAGTGTTACACCAAGTGTTCATGCCTGTTTTTCCTTTCTTAATTAGCAAATACAGTCTGATGCAAATGTTTTGACACCCGTTGTTAAATTCATTTTATTTTCATCAACTACTTTACCATAGTCTTAATCACAGCGGTGTCCTGCGAGTCCTGTTCCAATGGCAGGAATATCCTGGACAGCACGCCAGTCCATATCAAGGCTTCAGCTTGTAGAAAAGAAATGCACCAAATGCCACATTTAGGGGTGTCTAAACTTTTGCATAAGCTTGTATGTAAAATATTTGCAAATAAGTTGAAGAGCTTTCAAGGAAAACTGTACTTTAACTGTAATTCTACAGTTTTGTTGACTTCTGAAATGAGTTTCACAGATTGTCTACAGGACACCAGATCTAGTCATTTAATATAATTTATAGAAAAGGGCTGTTTAGTGGTAGAAATGTCAGAATGATGGAAATGGACGAACGTTTTAGTTTATTTCTTTTATTGTATTTGTGTATCTGAATGTACTTAGTACGACAGCGTATTAGCGCCACTGAAAAAATGTTAAGCTTCAATTTCGAAAATAAAGTCGAAATTATTTCAACATTTAAGTTAAAATATTATGGCCAAAGAGTGTGCAGCCGTGGTAGGCTTGTCACTTTAGAGAAGCACGGGTCTCAGTACCTGGATCGGCCTCCAATGTGCGTCACTGTGGTTATCCAGTAACCTTCGATTACTTTTGGGTGGTTGTTTGTATTGTACGTTTCCATCCACATGACATGACGAATACACCCATCAATGCAACCATTTATAGCAATGCCATATGGCTTTAGTTTATAGTATGAGTCCATATGCCATGAGGCCATAAGTAAAACTGGTACGAAAGTGTAACTTTACCAAATCATGAACATCCCTCATTTTAACCTGAGGAGATTGCTATGGTCATAATATTTCGACTTTAATCTTGAAATCTTTTTAATTTTATTCTCCAAATTATTTTGACTTTATTTTCGAAATCTTTTTAACTTTATTCTCAAAATTATTTTGACTTTATTCTCGAAAACTTTTTAACTTTAATCTCAAAATTATTTCGACTTTATTCTCAAAATCGTTTTGACTTTAATCTCAAAATTATTTTGACTTTATTCTCAAAATTGTTTTGACTTAATCTCAAAATTATTTCGACTATTCTCAAAATCGTTTTGACTTTATTCTCAAAATCGTTTTGACTTTATTCTCAAAATCGTTTTGACTTTATTCTCAAAATTATTTTTACTTTATTCTTGAAATCATTTTGACTTTAATCTCAAAATTATTTTGACTTACAACTTACTATTTTATTCTCAAAATTAAAACTTAAAAAAATATATATTTTTTTTTTTACAGTGGCCCTAATACGCCCATCGTAATTAAGAGTTCCTGTAAACACGTTGATTGTTTCTTTCCTGTACAGTAAATTTACTTCTTTAGGCAAAGGAGGAAAAGTCTGGATTCCGATGTAGAAATCTGTACACTTTTTAAATACCTTTTCTCAGTTTCTCTTTCTTTTTTTATTTGCTATGCATTTTGGTACAACGCTGCTGTTTTTTTCTCTGAATGTATTTCCACCAATCAGCATGTCTGTAAACACAAATTTGTATGTATTTTATTTTTATCTATGTGATGTACAGTATGTCAATATTGATTTATAAAAACACACAGGACACAGTTATTATTAATATAATTATGCCTTTTTCCTCCCAAAACATGTGCCTCAGTTTAGAATTTCTGTTACTGTTGAAGGAAAAGGTGTATGAAAAAGAAATCATTTTTAAAGGTTAATTTAATGAGGGCTTTCAAAATGTGGACATTATCATTATGACATACAGTGTTGGGGGAAGCAAGTTGTGTTCAATCCTGTTTTTTTTTGTATTTATTATATATGCCGTGCTAATTTTCACTTTTGAATGAAAAAGTGTATTTATATGCATAAACAAGAAATCATGTTGCATATTAATGCTACAATAATGTAAATGGTAATAATGGTTTCATAATAAAAAAAATTTCTCATTGAGTGGAATCATTTCTCGCAACTAGTAGTGACAAGAGTGATGCTAAAGCCAGAACTGTGTGCAGTTTGCATGTTCTCCCCGTGTCTGCGTGGGTTTCCTCCAAGAGCTCCAGTTTCCTCCCACGGTCCAAAGACCTGCAAGTGTGGTGAATTGTAGATACAAAATTGACTTAATCTGATGAATCCTGTGTAACCAGTAATTACCTGTCCTGTCTTAAATGCAACCAAAGTGTGTAAAACATGACGTTAAAATCTTAATAAATCCTCAGGAATTTGACTCACAGACTAATGAGAAGGTAAAAGAGAAGCAAGCAGTCATGTTAAAAAGAGTTGCAAGATGACCTGAGAGCAACAAGAACGACAGTATTTACACCGATCATCCATAACATTAAAACCACCTCCTTGTGTCTACATTCACTGTCCATTTTATCAGCTCCACTTACCATATAGAAGCACTTTGTAGTTCTACAATTACTGACTGTAGTCCATTTGTTTCTTTGCATGCTTTGTCAGCCCCCTTCCATGCTGTTCTTCAATGGTCAGGTCTCTCCCAGGACCACTACAAAGTAGGTATTATTTAGGTGGTGGATCATTCTCAGCACTGCAGTGACACTGACATGGTGGTGGTGTGTTAGTGTGTGTTGTGCTGGTATGAGTGGATAAGACACAGCAATGCTGATGGAGTTTTTAAACACCTCACTGTCACTGCTGGACTGAGAATAGTCCACCAACCAAAAATATTTAGCCAACAGCGCCCTGTGGGCAGGGTCCTGTGACCACTGATGAACTCAAACAGCAGCAATAGATGAGTGATCATCTCTGACTTTACATCTACAAGGTGGACCAACTAGGTAGGAGTGTCTAATAGAGTGGGCAGTGAGTGGACACGGTATTTAAAAACTCCAGCACCATAGCTGTGTCTGATCCACTCATACCAGCACAACACACACTAACACACCACCACCATGTCAGTGTCACTGCAGTGCTGAGAATGATCCACCACCTAAATAATACCTGCTCTGTGGTGGTCCTGTGGGGGTCCTGACCATTGAAGAACAGCATGAAAGTGGGCTAACAAAGTATGCAGAGAAACAGATGGACTACAGCCAGTAAATGTAGAACTACGAAGTGCTTCTATATGGTAAGTGGGACAGTGAGTGTGGAAACAAGGAGGTGGTTTTAATGTTAAGGCTGATCGGTGTAGTTTGTTTTACTTGATTTAATTTTCCAGCTTTTACAATTTGATTGGTCCTTGAGCTCTGAATGATTAATGAATGTGTTCTTTAATATGTAAAAAAAGTACAAATGTTTCCCTGCTTTTAGGATTAAATGTACGAGTCTAGTATTTAGACTTGGATGAAGATCAGACCACATTTTTATTAGTAATTAAATCCAACTTGAGATCCTAATCCATCAAATTTTTACCAATTATTTGTTGTCATGAAGCTCTATCCAAAGGCCACTTGAAAAACGTTTAAATTTCAAATGTTTCCCAACGTTTCTGCTAAGAGTTTAGCGTGCACGGCATCCAATTAGGTCCTCGACGATTTCTTAATCCGCTCTGAAGAACAAAGACCGCTGCGTCTCTTCGAATGGGAAGGACGTATCTTCCACTGCGCTTTGTCTCCGGCTTTTTCCACACCGGACTGGAGTAGCTATTGAAGACTCGGAGGTTTGGTTAGCGGAGCCCGTGTATCAATAGCGAACTCTTCTAATCTGCTCTTCATTCAAAACCCGCAGCCCGCCTTTTCATCCAGACAGCTGCCTGAGAGAAAATCCCAAGACTTGCCACGTTGTGAGGAAATCCCGGCTTTTTTTTGAAACAGTACAGACGTCAGTCTTCAAAAGGCCAAGACACTAAACAAGAAGAAAAGTGCTTGTTTCTTTGGTAGTCAGCACACTCCTGTTTCTCATAAGCAAATGAGCTGGGACATTTAACAAGCCACTTTGTTGATGGAGACACCACTCGTTTTGTAAGAGGAGGCATGGGAATTTCCTCCTAACAATCATGTATCTGAAAGAAACTGTGTCTGGGAGGCTAATAAGGCTCAAACCCTGGGCTGAGACGAGTCTTTATATTACTCGTGTTGTGACATGGTTGTTTTCCAGAATACCTTTAGTTCAGTATTCTTTTTACTAGTTTCTCAAGACGGCCAATTCAGATGTTTCAAAATATTGATGAACTGTCTAGCCAGACAAGAGAATGCCAAAGAATTGTAGTCATGGGATATACAACCGTCACATCCAATCCCAATCAGAGTAATATAGAGTTGGCCCCCATTTGTGGTTATAACAGCCTTAACTCTTTGGGGGGAAAAAAGCATAAAACCAGGTGCTGATCTTAGGGTAAAAATGCTCTTAGTCAGAGTTCCAATTTATCCCAAAGATTTTGGATATATTTGTGTTTAGGGCTCTGTGATGGCTCATTTCTTTGTTAACCATACTTTTTAGCACATGTTGAAACAGGAAAGGCTATTCCCTAAACTGTTTCTACAATACATTTTACATTTAAACATTTACAATGTTATTTCTATTGTGGGTTTAAAGGAAAAACAAGTGTGAATGAAAAACATATAATCATTCAAGTTAATTATTAATTAATGAGGACTTTCAAAATGTGTACATTCTCATTTTCAAAAGAAATATCTGACATACAGGGTGTGTTCGAAAACCTAATGAGCTGTCTTGCTGTCCTACCACCTACATAGGCAGCTACCTAAGTAGAGAGGATTCTAATAAGTCGACTTATAAGACTTCGAACACGCTACTTAGACAGCGATTCCATCAGTTTTCGCTAATGAAGCTAACACAATTAGTCTCATGCCATTCAAACCAATGTAATGGTGTGTAAACTAACATCTCCCTCTGTGTACTGAAAACGGTTAAATTTGCTGACGAGCCTGAATTTGCAAATAAATGACATTTGTGCAAGTTTATACAAATGAAAAATCAATAATAATTTATTTAAGTTTGAAAAGAACTTCATTCGTTTCTCCACACCGTCCGCCATATTTCTTATTTTTCTGTGAGAAAAGTTGTGCCGCACTGAATACTGGGATTACCTTCACTCCTAAGGCAGCACTGAATATTCGAACCCTGGATCCCATGGGTGGTGGGTTAGTGTAATTTACTACTGTGCCACCCGGGCGCCTTTTATTTCAACATAGATGCCAAGTTCAAAATATAAAATATGATTTTAGGTCAGTTCATGGACCCGTAGTTGTTTACATAACATAACACAAGTGGTTTCAGAATTATTTGATAAAAATATAAATATCTCAGACAGTAAGAAGCCAAAAAGTTTCGCTTCAAAAAAAGTCACATGAACGTGTACATTATTAAGAATGAGTAAAACAGCATGTAATATGTCTTAAATATAAAGTGTTATTTACATGTGAATAATTCTGTGATGTGAATTCAATAATTGATGTGACTTTTATGTAGGTATTTACTGTTGATTTAAGAGTTTATGACATTCAGTAGCAAATAAATGTGGCACCACAAAGTTCAAATGATTTATCAACAGGTACACTGAGCATGTTATTTTTATTTAGGCAATCCCATGGTCTCACAAACATTTTAGTTTAGCAGTTTGGAGACAGACTGTATGCACAAGAAAATATGTCTAAACACTGAAATAACAGAGAGACATTTTAGCTTAATTCTCTCTGAACTCAAGCCAAGTTATATATGAGTTCACCAACACAATCCCAATTGTTACATTCACATTTTCGTCATTTAGCAGACGCTTTTATCCAAAGCCACTTACATTACAGTTACAGTATACAGTCTGAGCAATTGAGGGTTAACAGCAGCAACCTGGCAGTGGTGGGGCTTGAACCAGTGACCTTCTGACTGCTAGTCCAGTACTTTAACCACTAGGCTACAGCTTGCCCTCGTTACACATTTACAACCATGTGACCATGATGGCTTGACCTGTGAACTCATGAGGATCAAGGATCGTTAGTGGTACATTTAGAAACCATTAAGCTTAAAAGTTGTTCTTTTTAAGGAACTGATCGACGTTAGCTCAGCACTAAACGTGACAATAAGTCACTCATATTGCTTTATAAGTGTGATGTATTTCTCTCTAGGTTTAATCATTTTCAGTGGTAAGACTTTCTGTTTAACTCTATTGGTCAGAATGTCAATAATGACTCACACTCAGGGCTTTAATGCTGATTAAATGAATGTTCCGCCTCATAGTAAAGTTAAAGATTGTAGGGAAAGGTGTAATGGGTAATGAGGTGAACCTGCAATTAGTTGTACATTAAGTATCCTTGAAAAAGGACATGAAAATATTGTCAAACACTTAAACGTGCAGGTTGAGCTTTTTTAATCGAGAATCTGTTATTTTTATTTGATGCAGTAATATTAATACATTTAATACACCTCTTGCACTCTGTGGTCTCAGACGGTTAACTTGTGTGACTTTGAGGCTGAGATGGGTGTTTAGTATATGTTCCTAGTTCACTGTAGCTGTACTGGAAATGTAAATGTACCCATTTATACAAACTCATATAAACTTATAATCCATAAAAAGAGGGCGGCGGACATATTTAAATGATTTCTGTAAGAAATGAAGTAACAGATGAAACAAAAGGGGTCTCAGCAATGATCCTTGTGGAACTCCATAGCTGATTTTGAATTTTGTAATGCTTTGAAAAAGAATATGATCCCCCCATGAATAACCAATAACAAGACACTGCACTAATACAGCAGCAAAATGTGTGTGTATATGTACTGTATATACACCAATTAGGCATAACATTATGACCACCTCTTTATTTCTACACTCACTGTCCATTTTATCAGCTCCACTTACCATATAGAAGCATTTTAGCCTGCTTTCACCCTGTTCTTCAATGGTCAGGACCCTCACAGGACCACTACAGATCAGGTATTATTTAGGTGGTTGATCATTCTCAGCACTGCAGTGACACTGACATGGTGGTGGTGTGTTAGTGTGTGTTGTGCTGGTATGAGTGGATCAGACACAGCAGCACTGATGGAGTTTTTAAATACTGTGTCCACTCACTGTCCACTCTATTAGACACTCCTACCTAGTTGGTCCACCTTGTAGATGTAACATTAAAACCACCTCCTTGTTTCTACACTCACTGTCCATTGTATCAGCTCCACTATATTTATAATGAGGTAACCTACAAATAAGAGAAACAACATGTGTTCCACATCTGATACTAGTTGAACGGTGTGTGATTTTAATGCTTTGTTGAGGACTTGTAAGTCTAACCCGGCAAGATGGCACGTGCGGCTTGAGAATAATTAATAAATTACACTTTTTGTATATTCCATGAATTAGCAATGACTAACGCTACAAGTGGACCACCTGTGCTTTATGTGGCATCTGTTTAATCTGTCTAATTGGACCAATTACAGTAACATTTACACATTCGTCAGAGGGAACTCAATGCCAGAAGGCGTCATGTTGTACTATATTTAGTGACATGCGATACCAAAGTGATGTTTAAATCGCCCGACGCCCAGCAGTCTTATTAGAATTTGGTCACCATTTAAATATGGATGGGCGTCGTGGCATCGATGACACCCAGCACGCGTCGTTTCAAAAAGAAAGCCAACAGCAACCGGGGGGGCTGAGTGAAATTTAGGAGGAAGATGATCCACTTTAGAGGACAAACGCAAGGGTGTGTCTTCTCACACAGCCTGGTAAACATGACCGTGCACACGCCAGATGTCAAGGTTACAACCCGGGGGCAGAGAGTAAGATAATCTGAGGATGCGCTTGGTTTATAGCGGTGTGTACAGCCAGGTGACGAATAAGCCTCTCAGGAGAGGAAGGACCTCAATTGTGTTTGTTATTGTGTAGGTTATTATGTGGTTGATTGCTGCCACGCGTCCTGGATCGGATGAAGAAAGGCCAGGTGACGGTTCGGTGTGCTGAAACCAGAGAGGAACTGCTTTGGTCAGAGATGTTCTTCAGATGTCAGGTAGTGCAAATAGTACAGGCCAAGGGTTTGAACATAATGGGGAACAAGAATTGTCTTATTGGCCCAAGCATGTCTTGGAGCTCAATTTAGTCCATCATAAGAAAGTGGAAAAAATATGAAACTGTAACCACGCTGACTGTGACAGTCTACCCTTTAAGATTTAGTGATCTAAAAGGGCACTGGAGACCATCTGTCCATTGAGCTTTGGCAGATTTTTTTTTTATTCTGCTTTATTTTAACTACTCTATTTACTGTATTTACTGTACTTACACTGTCCTGGAGCTGCTGTAACACTCAAATTTCCCCCATGGGGATCAATAAAGGAATCTTTTTCAAGTGACCCACATTTTGTCCATCATTTTTACTGCAACCCAGGCAACACAAACAATGCATCAAAGCAAAACACAGACATATACTTAATTAATGAATATAATGGCAATCTGGTCCCACTGTGGTTTACAAGATCTAACATAAAGCCTCCACAAGGGGTTGTTAGTGTACAAGCTCATTTCGTATTTATGTGCCTGTTAGAATTCATTTATTTTTCACTGCGACCCATTTTTTGAAAAACCCTGTAATAAACAAGCCACCCAATGTTCTTAGATTTAAAGAGAAAAATTAATTAGGTCTTTAAACCAAACCTTGTGGAACTCCAGTACAACAATAAGATTTTACATTAAATATACACCGACTAGGCATAACATTATGACCACTGACAGGTGAAGTGAATAACACTGATTATCTCTTCATCACGGCACCTGTGTTAGAAGCAGGAAAAATGGGCAGGTGTAAGGATTTGAGTGAGTCAAGGGCCAGACTGTGACGGCTCGACGACTGGGTCAGAGCATCTCCAAAACTGCAGCTCTTGTGGGGTGTTCCCGGTCTGCAGTGGTCAGTATCTATTAAAAGTGGTCACCAGGTCACAGGGTCATGGGCAGCCAAGGCTCATTGATGCACGTGGGGGGCAAAGGCTGACCCGTGTGGTCCGATCCAACAGACGAGCTACTGTAGCTCAAATTGCTGAAGAAGTTAATGCTGGTTCTGATAGAAAGGTGTCAAACCCCATGTCTCGACGGGTCAGGGCTGCTTTGGCAGCAAAAGGGGAACCAACACAATATTAGGACGGTGGTCATAATGTTATGCCTGATTGGTGTATTACTGCCACTTTTTTGTCAAGAAAACACATGCCAGGTCTCACTGATGCCACCAACTAGGTATAAGCACCTGGTTAATAATCTGATAATCTGCACGTCAGTGATTACAATTTTCCTACAGTGTCTTTATCGTTCTGTCTGAAATACTGGCAACCTGGCAAACCCATCTGACTGCAGGCTGTCTGTCCTGCCCTGAAATGCAGGCATTTACATCCTATTGTTTCCTTTTCTTTTTTTCAACACTCAAACTTGTACGTTCAGCTCAGAGCAATGAAACATGATCTGGCTTCCTGACACAAATGTTTTCTCACCCTGTCTCATAATTGAAGTTCTTCCTCAGGGAAGCATTCCAGTTTTGTGAGGTGTTGTGAAAAGGCTCATTTGCCAAATGAAATACCTGCTAACAGTGCTATCAGTCAAAGCTCAAACCCTCTAGTCTTCCTCCCTGTTGTTTCATCAATGCACTGATAACTAGACGTGGATTACTCAATAATCTTATGATTTATTAGCTGGCAATGGTTTTTCTTGGCAAGTTCGTGTAATTAAGAAACTTTTAGTATCATCTTTGTAAGTGTTTTGCTTGGACGGGTAAAAAACTAATTCAAGAACAAGAAAAGAAATATGATAATGCATCATATTGAACATATATAAACCAACTTCATGTTTCTACACTCACTGTCCATTTTATCAGCTCCACTTACCATATAGAAGCACTTTGTAGTTCTACAATTACTGACTGTAGTCCATCTATTTCTCTGCATGCTTTTTAGCCTGCTTTCACCCTGTTCTTCAATTGTCAGGACCCCCACAGGACCACACAGAGCAGGTATTACAGTATTTGGGTGGTGGATCATTCTCAGCACTGCAGTGACACTGACATGGTGGTGGTGTGTTAGTGTGTGTTGTGCTGGTATGAGTGGATCAGACACAGCAGCGCTGCTGGAGTTTTTAAACACCTCACTGTCACTGCTGGACTGAGAATTGTCCACCAACCAAAAATATATCCAGCCAACAGCGCCCCGTGGGCAGCGTCCTGTGACCACTGATGAAAGTCTAAAAGATGACCAACTCAAACAGCAGCAATAGATGAGCGATCGTCTCTGACTTTACATCTACAAGGTGGACCAACTAGGTAGGAGTGTCTAATAGAGTGGACAGTGAGTGGACATGGTTTTTAAAAAAAGCACAACACACACTAACACACCACCACCATGTCAGTGTCACTGCAGTGCTGAGAATGATCCAACACCCAAATAATACCTGCTCTGTGGTGGTCCAGACCATTATATATATACTAACTAACTAGAAGTAGCTAATTAATTCTATTAGCTTGTTAGCCAGCTAATATGACACACAGTTCTCTAAGCTAAACCTTTGTGCCAGCCAAATTACAACCCGGAGGAATTACTCACAAGTACAGTAGGATTTTGGAGCTGTATCCTTTTACCATGGTCCTGAACATCTGTATCCTAGCTGATCTCTCTGCACTGCTGATATCAAAAATCTGACCAATTTAATGGTGTTTACATCCAAACACAGCCCAAAGTCTCTGAGATTTGGAGAAGTTGTGGAAACATGGATGCTGAGTGGCTCACCGTTGTGTCTAAACAGGCCTCTGCAAGTGCAAGATCCTGGAGATCCTGCAAATGATAACTTTAATGTAACAAATAATCTTTTGTGTATGCAGGGCAAGTTGTGACATAATTTTTTCTTTTACTATCTTGTCACTTTCAGTATACCACACACAGAGAAAAAAGAAACAAGTAGGACTTTGTTACTTCTTAAGTAACTTAAGGGGAAAAGGTAGGAGAAGAAGAAAACATACACACATACACACACACACAGATAATAATAATAATAATAATAATAATAATAATAAATGCAAGTGTATGAACCTAGAATAGAATGCCTTTATGTCATATATACATATACAGGTGTACAGTATGATAAAATTATTTTTCACATATCCCAGCTTGTTTTGGAAGCTGGGGTCAGAGTGCAAGGTCAGCTATTGTACAGCCCCCCTGGAGCCAAGCAGGTTCAGGGGCTTGCTCAAGGGCCCAACAGTGGCAACATGGTAGAGCTAAGATTCGAATCCTCAACCTTTCAAATGATAGCCCAAACAGACTAGGCTACCACTGTTGATCATTATGTCTTGTTTGAAGATTCCTCTTTCTTTGGCCTATACAGATGTGATGTATATGTATAGATTGGTATCTGTTTAGCATTATACTTGTCACTTTACACACTTTAAATTGCTCTTTTTAATTATATTGTTAATTTTTCTAATGTTTCTACATTCTTACATTTAAAAACATTCTATATTTTTTTGTATAATATATATTTTAACTATTTTGTAGATTTTTTAATTACTGTGGCGGAGCAGTCACAAAAGCATTTCACTGCCAGTTGTACTGTGTATGACTATGTATGTGACAAATAAACCTTGACTTGACTTGGTTTTAAACTCTCATTTGCTGGAACATCACAGCAAAGCACACATGGTGGGTGCTCCATTTCATTTTTTTTCTATTTATTTATGCATTTTCTCGCAATGTTTTCTGCTGCTGGAGATCCCTGATTGCATCCTCCGACCCGTGCACAGTCCTTAGCGGACCCTTTCTTTTTCACCCATGTACTCTGCACAGACGCCTCTATCTGCCAATCAGCGTCCTTGCACAGCGTTAGAACACCTCACCCACATAGTCCAGTCATCCGGCCCCCTAGCAGACACGGTAGCCAATTATAGTCTGCTGCAGACACTGCCGATTATGCCCGCTGGATGGTACCCAGCCGACCGATGGCAACGCCGAGTTTTGAACAGAGGAGTTCAGAACCTTGGCGCTGGTGTGCTAGCGGAATATCCCGCTGCGCCACCTGGGTGCTCCATTTCATTTTTGACTTGGCACATTAAGCCGTATCCTATCGATTCTTTATAGTTCTAGTGCCAACACTTAGTGGAATTTTTTTTTATTCTCTTCAGGGCCACACCTGAGGACACTCGTATAGAAACTGACCCAGTTGTAGATGGTTTATATGAACTTTTTGTTGGCTTTTTTCTGGAGCCACAATTCCATCTTTTTTTGCCTGAGTTTAGAGTAATTAAGCACTCTTAATTGTGCATTTGAGTCTGCTGAATACTTTTAAAAGCAATAGATTGAATTGAATAATTAAACATTGTTAAAAATGCTGTATAATACATGTAGACAAAAAAAATAATCTCTCATACTTTCCCATTTTTTTGGCAACCCAATGGGGGGTCATGTCCCCCAGTTTAAGAACCACTTACACCATAATACAATTAAATAATAATCAATATGTGCTTATACCGGTGAAATTAACATATTAAGTATATATTAAGTTTGCAAAATTCAATGTTGATTGAAGATAAAAGAAACTGCCCTTTGCTGCATCTTTTTTCTCGTTCTTGTGGGTTTAAGTGTGGGCAATCTGATGGGCTGGCATTGGCCAGAGTAGCAAAAACCAACTAGCCAGCAGCTACACAAGCCCTAGTTTTGGAGTGTCAGTGCATCTTTGTGTTTGTGTGAGTGAGTGTGTTTGCTCTGCTGCCTTGCCAATGAGTTTTAGGCATCCAGCCCTTCAGACTTGCTCACAGTGAGCACATTCACACAGATCAGACGTGACGAGTTGAGCTCAGAGAGAAAGATGCTTCAGAGTGCACCAGACACTTCAAAACACTTCAAGAGTTCTAGCTCTAAAGTTTACATAGAGTACTGGGAAAACGTATTTGGCTCCATTGTGTTTTTATTTATAGGACAGAGAGAGGAAACCAGTCCCATAATAACTCGGAGCTTCAACATAATTGGGTTATATAGCAAGAGCAAGAAAACAAAAGTCTAAATGATACAAAGGAAACCAAATTAAGGATTTGCGGAGGCAAAAGATCTTTAAGGTGTCTGATAAACTGCCTTGTGCCCAGTGTCCAAACCCACTGTGATGCTAATCAGATTAATGAGAAATAAAAATATAAAAATAAGAGAGAATATGTGAAAGGTGGCTGCTTTGACGAGTTTGTGTCAAACCGTCAGAAATGAAGGTACTGACACATATTTTTGCTCATCATTGGAATGAAAATGTAATTGACCTATATGTACCATACTCATTTTTTTTAAGTTAAACAGTTAACTGCCAAAAGTACTAAAAACTGGACCATGAAGCAACAGCAGTGGACTACTGATGACTGACAAATGGTCAGATATCTGTGTGACACCAACTCTCAAATATATAGGTGGAAGCATGATGGTCTGAGGCTATTCTGTTAGATCCAGTGACAGCAACTTGCACATATTGAATGGACTCCTGGCCCAAAGTGTCTACCACAGCTTGGTAGCCTCTGTGCAAGCCAAATTAAAACCTGAGGGACTCACACCTAAATCTGGATTTAAACTACAGCAGGATTCTGTGGATTTTGTAGCACCTGGTAATACCTTTCGGCCTACATCCAGTTGGTCGGGGTTTATCCGACGGCAAGATACTGACATGTCAAAACTACAACAGAAGACATCATGGTAGGTTTAAAATCATGGAATGGTCAGCACAGTCCATGAACTTGAACCCTATCAAGCTGGTTTTGGAAGAACTCTACAATGTTTGACTTACAATGCAATGTACAACAACCGATGTAATCAGAATTGACACACAACCAGAGAAGCATACAATAACCAAAAAGAACACTATATGACACACGAAAACCATCTAGTGGGCCACAAGCAAAGACCCTGCAAGAGTGTTGGTCTGCGACTTCTCAATGGTTAGCTTCCACCTCCTGACATGGATCTGACACTCTGGTTGGTTGCAGAGTTGAGCAGCTGTATCCAGACTGCCAATCCCAGCCTCTGCACCAGACAGCGATCTATTGGTGGCAAAACCTGCCGCAGAAGTAACACAATATAAAAGCAATACGCCACCAGTTCGGTGGCATAACAATACAAAGAATGTCTTGAGTGTGCTCAGTGGTTATATCTGTCTTACTGTATGTATGAATATTAATAAAAAATGGAAAATAGGGGTGTAACATGCATTACTGGGTCAATAGACGACATCAGTACAACATCAGTAACAAACAAAGCTATATTGCTGTACTTCCATTTTTGTCTTAGCATCCCATGCTGCTTTGCCTCTTTGCAACTGCTGTGTGATGCCCTCAGATGGTGGTGGATTCTTACAAAGGGTTGGCACGTTGGCCAGACAATATGAGTCGCTGCTGCTGGAGCCAGGGGGTGAAACCCCATCAAAGCTTTGTTTGCCACACAGTATCCAAAGACTCGAGTTGAGGCTCGGCTTTGGTGGTCTGCGCCACCCAAACGCCCAGTTCTCTCATTTTCTGAGAGTGATGGACTCTTTATTGTATGTATTTTTATTTTGTGATGTTTAATCATGGCTTCTAATCGATTTTGTAAAACCAAAGTTTTCAAATGCTCATTTGTATAAATACGTTAGGGAGATGTAAAAAGCCGTCTTTGTAGCAGGCTCTTCTGCTTGACTGGCAAAAATACTCACCACTGGCAAATCAAATGCTTGCCCTGGGCAGAGTGCTGTCCATTAACTTCCCACCAACGTTTTAGCATTTTAATTACATTCAAATACTTTTTAATAGAGAGGTAAACGTTGCTCTTGGCAGCGACTGAGATGTTAGTAAAATGACATTTTGTTATTTTAGTTAGCGCTTCTGGTTACGGTTTGCCTGTTTTACTACCTCATTGCATTTATACATACACGATATGGCCAAAAGTTTCTGGGCACCTTGGATATCCCATTCCGAATCCATGGGCATTACTGTGGAGTCGAATGCTTTCACTGGGTATGCCGGATTTGTGCTTTTACTGAATGGTGGTGCCATCTCATCTTTCAGCTACGTCTAATCCCAGTATGAATGCCAGTTCACCTCTATTACCTCTTATTAGGTATTAAATCTTCATAAACCTTAAACAGCCAATCTCATGTGAATACAGTCATTTCCCAGCATGCAATAGATGTCAAGGTGCTTAGTGTAATTTCACACTAATCCCTCTCCAAGGTGCAGACAACAGGTGATTTTCTAAACACACACAGACACACACACATTTAAATTGCTGTTTTATAGAAAGCATAAGGTGTGGAATAATTAAGTCATATACAATTGCAAGAAAAAGTCTGTGAACCCTTTGGAAAAACACAGACCTCTGAATTAGTTACCAACAAATGTGGACTGATTTTATCCAAGTCATAATTATAGACACATTCTGACAATTATACACACAAATAGCTGATTTTTTTACTACATGACTTTACTTAAAGCTGAAGTCAAGAGTTCATAAACACCTGTAAGTAAGATGTATTGATTGGAATTATTTTAGCGACTGACAGATTGGAACACATAGATCTTGGGAACCTGGGTTCAATCCTGGCCTCACTGGTGCTCACTTTTTGTAAAAATTACCTGTCTGTATTTTCTCTGGGTTGCCAAAAACATGCACAAGGTAGTGTACAGCTCTTAATTCCTGATGTGTAGGAAATTATTGACTGTATGTGTGTGTTGCACCACATTTGAGTTGTGTTTTATTTAGGGTGTATTCCTGCCTTGATCTCAATGTTTTCACCATGTCGAAGGAGCTAGTAAAAATAAATGTCATGCAAACCTTCACTCTTCTGCATTTCCCCAAATTGGATATACAGTAGTACCTTGTAACTCGACATCCCCTAAACTTGAAATCTCAACGTCCTTTATTGAGAATTTTGTACTTTTAAACTGGACGTTTCCCTTAAACTTGACGTGTGTGTGTGACCGCCGCTTTGTTCAGCGCTTGGCTGGAGTGGTGCAATAAAACATCATCAAAGTGTGAATATGAGACGAATCTGCATTTGTGTAGAATAACCATCAAATTCACTCTAAAAGCGTCCACATGTATCTGTGTTTAGCTGCATTTTCCTCACTGTTTCACTTTTAAACTTGTGTTATAGCTCGGGGTGCTGAGCAATGGTGAGAATCAGCTTTTCCGAGAGAGTCTAAAACGCTCTTGTTAAAAAAAGCTTAATGTGACTTAATGTATTAAAAGAACGACATAGAAAGACTAAACCTCTGTTAATTATTACTGCTCGTAAGTTCTCTCCACTAATGAAATTCCTCACTCGTTGTTTTAGTACAATAAGTCACGTTAAACTTTGTGCACTGCCACACTCTATAGGTAATAATGGCACCGCAGAGCAAAAGCTATTTTGCTGCTTCTCATGTGAATGCACCTTTACTGAATGGAATACGGTATTCCAAGATCAAGCATCTCCACGGATAAGGAAACTATAAAGAAGTAAAGGTAAAGTGCAGGTTTTATTGTTTTTTTTATACTGATTTTTTATTGTATTTCAGTGTTTTTATATTACATTTGTGTTATTTTCAGTGTATAAGTGTCAAAAACAATCCCATTATTTTACATAAGCCTAAAATATATGCAGTTCCACGGGACCATGGAACGCATTAGCTGGTTTCCCACACATCTTTATGGGAAAAAATACCTTAAAACTCAACGCATTTTAAACTGAACGCCACTCCTAGAACCAACTGACGTTGAGTTTCAAGGTACCAATGTAGTTCATTTCCATGTGCATTCTAGTGACAAAACCGAAGGACCGAGGGCTAGCAGATGCCTCCTCTGACACAGGTAAAGCCTTCAGGAACATCTTTCCATTGGCTATTCACTACTCTTTTTGTGCCTTGACCAAACAGGAGTTAATGTTGCAGCAGCAAGGACCTGATACCCCACCTGCCCCGCCACCTTTTGACACAAAGACTTGGAATGGTAAACTAGTGTGCCAGAATGAATATGTCTTTGACATATGGAAAACAAAGAAGCATCGTTGGCTTTTGTTTATTAGAACAGAGTGAAGAAAAGTAGGCGCTTCTGCAGCATTAAGGAGGGGGAAATTAGGCAAATGACCCATTAATTAGGATCCTCTAATTTGCAGAAGAAAAGACAGGGTAAAAAATGTTATGAGCTTTGTGTGATGAATAAAAAGAAAGCTCATGTGTGCCACACTGGATTTAATAAAAGCTCCTTTATCAAATTAATCTGAGATAATTAAACAGCCTAAAATCGCTTCCAGTCAGGTTTACCACAGCATCAAAAACAAACAGAAATAATTAATAAATGCTGCTCTGTGTACAGTCGTTTTATTATTTCATTGTTTGTCATATTTACAGTTCATTGTGGGTTTTTGTTACATTTCTGGGTCGAAAATATATTCACACCAGTACGCTGATAGTTGTAAGTAGATTATTTATATGTGGTGTAGAAAGTTCTATAATGCCTTTGTGGCAATGTCCGCTTAATCTTTTGTGACTGATTATGACGTCCTGTATTAAAAAAAATAATAATAATAAAAAATAAAAAAACAAAAATAAATAAATAAATATATATTTATATAAGGTTAGTTTGACTGCAACCATTAAAAAGTATATAATATATAGTATATCAATACTGTAGTTCGACCAGCAGTTCAGTTCACAAAGGCTTCCTTACTGTCCACTAATGTTTAGATGAAATTTAAGATAAGATTCCTTTACTGATCCCCATGGGGGAAATTCGAGTGTTACAGCAGCTCCAGTACAGTGTAAGTACAGTAAATAGAGTAAATAAAATAGAGTAGAATAAAAAAAAAAATTTTTTAAATACACAGGTATGTGTATTCTGCTATTGTTATGTAATCTAATGGCAGTTGGCACAAAAGACGCTCCGTCTTGCTCTTCGGATTTGTTTGTATGTTCAGGTAAAGGGCGGCACGGTGGCTTGGTGGGTAGCACTGTCACCTCACAGCAAGACGGTCCCGGATTTGATCCCCAGGCGGGATGGTCCGGGTCCTTTCTGTGTGGAGTTTGCATGTTCTCCCCATGTCTGCATGGGTTTCCTCCGGGAGCTCCGGTTTCCTCCCACAGTGGAGTCAGGTTAATTGGAGACACTGAATTGCCCTATAGGTAAATGGGTGTGTGTATGTGTGTGTCTGTGTGTGTATGTGTATGGACTGGTACCAGGTCCAGGTTGTTACTGTGTAAACTGCACCCATTGAAAAGTTGGGATAGGCTCCAGCACCCCCCCCCCCCCCCCTCCCCGCGACCTTAATTGGATAGGATAAGCGGTTAAGTGAGTGAGTGTTCAGATAAAATCCAGAAACCCTTAAAAACACATACAAGCTGTTTGTAACGGTTTAGAGTGTGTCTGTGAGAATTTGTGCCCGTTCTGTCAAAAGAGCAAATGCACTGACTTTTCACTTGCAAGTCCGGGTGATAATGATAATGACACCATTGAGTATTTTTTGTAGTTTGTTGTCTAAGTTCAAACATGTTACCTGTTCTAGGCAGTGTGGTTGTTGTTTCATGTGTATGTAGTTTATAATTGGATTGAACTAAGCTTCAAAGTATTTTTCTTTTTGGGATGGTCTTGTGCTTCTCTGATGACAAATTTTGAATGCCCCCTTAAGTTGATCATGATTTGTATTTTGGAAGGTCTCGACCATAATAACAGACCTTACAAAGGGATGAACTGTTTAACCATATGAATGAACCAAACATTGATTCAAGTATTTCTTTTACAGGTGCTGACATGGCAATTTGAGTTGCACAATTGAAGCAGCCACAAGTGCCCGACAAAAAGACGCAGGGCATGGGGCATACCATAATGGTGAACCACTGACGGATTTCTGTTCCCCTGTTGCTCCACTAATTAGACCTTAAGAAATTGCTTCACCAGTCTGATCTCCCACTATGCTTCTACTTTTATGGCTTTGTAAGTGATTCAAGCTTCCACGTGAAAGATGTTCAGTTCCTAACAAGCCCCGGGGCCTTCACAATCCCGTCCCTCAGCGGCCTGAAAACAAGCCAAGGTTTATTTTATAAACATGCGAAAAGGCCAGATAATGGTGGAGAACTTCTCAAAACAGTTCAGGAATGGCGTTCCCTGGCCCCATATGTTCTCATTAGAATGAAAAGGCTCCGGTGTTTTTATGAGGGTCACACGGCCCCGTGATGAGCCGCCGAGCCCGGGTCTGGCTCCTTTTCTTCCGTCCAAGCCAAGAATATTTTCCAGAATGTACGAGATCCTAATTTGCAAGTGAAATGAGCCTGAGGGTCAAATCTGAGAAACTATGTGAAGCACAGGTGGTACAATTTGAACGTGTAGGGGTTTTTTCACCGTTGATACCATCAGGACAGTGTGCAGATTCAAAAAGCGACTCTGTTTAAGTTGGGAAAACATGAGTAATTAATTACGAGGCATCAGTTTTGACACGTCTAGAATTATGTTGTCAGGGAGCGAGGGTTTGGAGACGTTGATGTCTTCGTCTCGCGGAGGTAATTGGTGCCTGTCAGTCACAAGAGGAACAGAGCGATACACCTGAATGGAAATGCAAGAACAAGAGACCAGCATCAATAAATATGTCATTAGTTCCCTCCAGAAATGTAAGATTATTAGGTCATGTGATCCGTTGCCCAGCGTTTTAGAAACGTCCTAATGTGACCTTCATGAGCTGAGCGTGTTATTTCACTTATCTGTGCGAGCACTGATTGTTTTTACATACAGTAGGGTCTAAAAATGTGCACAATGGTGTCCCGCAATCTGTGCACAATGTGTCTGAAATTACCATTCAACTTACTAAAACTGTAGCTAATCATACGAACCACAGATCAGTCCAAAAACTCAGGACTACATTATGAGGTCATAATGTGTACACCTCAGCTTTAGAGTCAAAGACATACATTATGAGGTCATAACGTGTACACCTTACCTTTAGAGTCAAAGACATACATTATGAGGTCATAACGTGTACACCATACCTTTAGAGTCAAAGACATACATTATGAGGTCATAACGTGGACACCTCACCTTTAGAGTCAAAAATATAAATTTTGAGGTCATAATGTGAACACCTTACATTGTGAGGTCATAATGTGGACACCTCACCTTTGGAGCCAAAGACATACATTATGAGGTCATAACATGGACATCTCACCTTTAGAGTCAAAAATATACATTATGAGGTCACATTGTGGACACCTTACATTATGAGGTCATAACGTGGACACCTCACCTCCAGTCGAGAAGGACTGGTTCACAGCCAGTGTTCCTACTTAGCCACAATGTTCTTTGGAGCTGCACAGACCCCTGACCTCAGGCCTACTGGACATTCATTCATTCATCCTTTGTCTGTTTACCCCAACATTATCCTGGTCAGGGTCAAAGTGGGTCAGTTCATTGGGCAAAAGGCAAGAAACAGCCTAAACAGGTCACCAGTTTATCACAGGGCAGAAACACTCACATACACAATATTTGGTAGCTACACTTGGCCTGACTGCATGCCTTTGGAAATACAAGGAGAACATGCAAACTCTACACAGACACTTACCCTGGCCACCTGGCCGTGGGATCAAGCCCAGGCCCTTCTTACTGTGAGGCCAAGGTCCGAGTTTACCAATACTAAACGGCCACAAACTCCCAAAGACAGACTCCAAAACCTTATAGTAGGCCTTAATTTCTATTAATGTCCATGGTTTTGGAACAGGATGCTTATATTCAGGTTTCCAAATACTTCTGGCCTTTTAGTGCACGTGTATTTTCCTTACAAGTGGATGTTAACTTCTGACTGTGTGTGTGTGTGTGTGTGTTTTAAGCAGACTGCAGCCATCCATGCTTTAGTTTTATTAATGAAGAGAACAATAAGGCTCTTGTAACTGCGCGCACTCCGGTTCTGGTCCACCGAGTCTAACGGTGCACCGCGCTCCTGACTCACACTCATCCGAAACCCTCTATCTCTCCCTCTGTCTCATTATCCCGTCTCTAACCCCGGCTTCTGTCCCTTCCTTCTGGTCCCCTATCTGCACTCGTTCATGTCTCCCTGCCCGTCTCCTTTCACTCGCGGCCCCCTTCCTTCCTTCTGTCCATGCTCGTGTGTCCTGATAAGCTTCTGGAAGTTTCTTCCCTAATGGAGTTCCTTAATCACCCCATAGCTGCAACAAGAGTATCCTTTATGTGGTCAGAAATATCATGCATTATGAATTATCAGCATGAAAACATATACAGTACGGTCTGAATGTCTGAGTGCTTCTTCTTGCTAGATACACTATGGCCAAAAGTATCCGGACAGCAAAAGTTCAGGTATTTCAGCCACACCAATGCTACATCTATTATGTACAAACCCCATTTCCAGAAACATTGGGATGTTGTACATTTGCTACACCTTACTTACTTTATTTGTATTTGCTTTAGTTTCACTTCTTTTGCTGTCTGTCTGACAGACAGAGACAGATCTGGACTGCAGGCAAGCCAGTCAAGCACGCACACTCTGTGTCTATGGTTGTAGTGCATACACAATGAAGCCTGGCATCATCTTGCTGAAATAATCATGGACTTCATGGGACTTCCAATGTACCTTCAGACATATGCAAGTCACCCATGTCATGAGCACTGATGCACCCCCAAACCTTGACAGATGTTGGCTTTGCACCTGTATGGTTAGAATAGAAATGAACACCTTTATTTGTCATTATTACAGTACATATACAGGCGTACAGTACAACAAAATTCTTATTTGCATATCCCAGCTTGTTTGGAGGCTGGGGTCAGAGCGCAGGGTCAGCCATTGTACAGCGCCCCTTGGAGCTTAGAGGGTTAAGGGCCTTGCTCAAGTGTCTGCATAGCAGAGCTGGGATTCAAATTCTCAACCTTTTAATTGATAGCCCAAAGCTCTACCCACTGGGCTACAACTGTCCATATGGTTCTTTTCATCTTAGAGAACCTGGCATCCATTTTTTTCCCATAAAAACAAGCTGAACCGTGGACTCATCTGACCACAGAACACATTTCCATTGTCTTTTGGTCCATCTGAGATGAGCTCAGGCCCAGAAAACTTTTTTCAGTTTCCTGAATTGAATTGATATTTATGACTGTCTCTCTGTGTTATAGTTTCAGGTTGCATTTCTTGATGCAGTGGTGGACTGTGTAAAGTGACAATGGTCTTCTGAAGTTCTCCCAAGCCCATGTGGCTATATTTATTACAGCAGCATGATGGTTTCTGATACAATGCCATCTGAGGGTTCAAAGGTCACTTGCATTCAACAGTGGATTCTAACTTTGACTTATTAGGACTAAGGTCTCTTCAGATTCCCTGAATCTTTTCACAATATTATGAGTAGTACTGTAGATGGTGAAAGACCAGTATGGAACAAAGTGGTCAGTCACAACCAACCATTGGTTTTAAATCCTGATCCTTAGGTGAATCCTGCTTTTTTATCCAATCATGATTCCCTCGCCTGTCACCAATTCACCTGCCTATTTTGAAACTCTTATTTTGCATCTGTCCCAATTTTTTTGGAGTGTGTTGCAGGCATCAAATGGTGTTTGTAAAATAAATTATATGCTTTTAAGATTCAGCAGTTTGGGAAAGGCCTTTACTGGTTCCAGCTTGGCTGTGCCTCTGTTTGATGAGTTTGGAATAGAGGAACTCCAGTGGCCTGCACCGACTCCCGACCTCAACACAGTAGAACATGTTTGAGAGGAATTGGAATGTCAATTGTCAGTAAGTCTAGTCATCTAATACCATTGTCATAGATATGGGAAGATCCTTTCTAGTTCCAGCACAGCTGTACCCCTGCTTTAGTGGCCTGCTTGGTGCCCTGAATCTAATGGAACAGCTTTGGGTAGAACTGCAACATTAATCTTATGCCAGGCCTTCCCATCCAACATCACATAGACACTAACTGTGGCAATAGTTTGGGGAGGACCTTTTCCTGTTTCAGAATATGCCTCTGTTTGACGAGTTTGGAGAGGATGAACTTCAGTTGGTTGCCCAATGCCCTGATCTCAACTCAACTGAGTATCTTTGGAATGAATTGGAACAGTGATTGCGAGCAGCCAACATCACTTCAACAGCAATCACTCAGACATACTCCAAAATCTTCTGGAAAATGTTACCAAAAAGTGTATGTTGTTATGCCTACAGATGGGAATGGCTAGGTTTGGAAATAGAAGCTCTAAAAAGCTCACATTCACGTGTTTGCATACATTTGGCCACCTAACATAGCTTTTAAAGAACACTCTTAATTACACACTCCTGAGACAACACGTATGTATTAGCATTTTGGCTTAAACACTTGCTTCTGTTCAAATAAACACACACTCGCCCGCACACCCTCGCTCACAGTCACTCTGACTGCCAGCAGGCATGAATGGGCTGCTTTTTTAGCTGGCAGCGATTGGTGATCAGGCCGACAAGGGGATGTGTTTCTCTTTCATTAGCAAGATGAGCTCAGCACTGTGTCCAACAGCAGATATTAACCCCCAGACTCTGACCTCTACACACACACGTGTATTTTCTTCTACAGGTACCCAACACCCATTTCTCATTTCTATGGATCCTAATTCTCTCCTAATGTGAGCTGGACTGATGCCATTAATTTATCTCAGTGGTATCCTAGTGGGTAGAGCTTTGGGCTGTCGATTGGAAAATTGTCTGTTTGAATCCAGGCTCTGCTACGCAGCCTCTGTTGGACAAGGCCCTTAACCCTGTCTGCTCCAGGGGCGGCGTACAATGGCTGACCTTGAGCTCTGACCCCTGCTTCCAAACAAGCTGGGAAATCCAGAAAAATAATTTCATTGTACTGTCCCAGGTTAGTCTGGGTCCTTTCTGTGTGGAGTTTGCATGTTCTCCCCGTGTCTGCGTGGGCTTCCTCCGGGTGCGCCGGTTTCCTCCCACAGTCCAAAAACATGCAGTCAGGTTAATTGAAGACACTGAATTGCCCTATAGGTGAATGGATATGTGGATCTGTGCGTATGTGCCCTGCAATGGACTGGTGCCCGTCCAGGGTGTTACTGTGTGCCCTGCACCCATTGAAAAGCTGGGATAGTCTCCAGCACTTTTTAAACTCTATTTATTAAGAATTTAAAAACAAATTACATCACTTTTCTATGGTCACTTTCCAATGTATTTTTCCCAGCGTCGTACCAACTTTTTAATGCCATCAGCAAATAATATTTTTGGTTGAACACGTAGCCACTGATGCATCGCTGTTTTCACATCATCACATGAAAATCTTCTTCCCCTTAAAGCTCCCAAAAAGGTGGAAATCAGATGGTGCTAAATCCGGAGTATAAGCTCTCTCTCAGTCTCTCGGATACGACCAATTACTACTCCTCCCACCCTCACCTTTTCCAACCAAAATATAAAATCGTGGAAACTTTTTGAAGATCCCTCGTAGTTTACATTAATCATTAACTTAATTTAATTTCATTAAATAGTTTTTAATTTCATTGTACTGTACACATGAGTATATGTATATGTGACAAATAAAGGCATTCTTCTTCTATATGGCCAAAAATATTTGTGGACATTCAACCCTGAGTTTGGTGAACCTGTTCCAAAACCATAGGCACTCAACCCGCTGCACTAAAATCCTTATATTTTCTGGACAGGCTTTTCACTAGATCGTGAAGTGTCTCTGTGGCACACTGATGGCACTGATAGAATGTTTCACTGTTCAAATTTTACCCCAATGGTGTTCAACATCCCTCTCTTGCATGTAATTAATTATGAAAACACATACTTAACAAAATTGTCTCCAGCAAAAATTCTAGGGTTCATTGAGTTAAAATAAATAAATACAAAGGCAGACTCTCAGTAAAGACCTCTCCCGGATTCTGACGCATTAATTAAAAAGCTTGCCGAAAGTCTCTGAATGTCTTATGTTCTCCTAATGAGTAAAGCTCTCATCATCCTGTTTTCCCCAACATGACACCCCAGGCTTACTTCTCTTTTCTTAATTCTGAATGCTGTATGGAGACATGGAGGCAGAAGCTGGGCAACAAAAGGCCTGTTAGTCAGTATCTGTCAGCCCTCCTCGCTGCCATGTTTTTCCTCCCCCGCTCTCAAAACACGTTATTAATTGGATTTAGATATTTGCAAAATGATTTACTTAACGGGATTATTGCTAGTATAATGATTTTATTTGTGACAGAAATGCATCCTGGGTTGCAGAAGCCGTCTTGGGGATTCTCAGCTCTTCGGTACTACCCTGTGTCAATGCCAAACATGGACCTTCAGGGTTGGCTGTGATGAATAAAAAATGAACAATGGATGCATTCACTAATTCACATTATACAAGGGTTCTTCAAAAAGTTTTAGCACTTTTTAAACTATTAATTAAGAATTTTAAAAACAAATGACATCACTTTTCTACGTAGTCACCTTCCTTTGTGATGCATTTTTTCCAGCATAGTATCATTTTAATGCTTTTAGCAAAAAATGCTTTTGGTTGAGCATGTAGCCACTGATGCACCGCTGCTTTCACATCATCATCACATGAAAATCCTTCCAAAAAGGTGGAAATCAGTTGGCGCTAAATCCGGACTATAAGCTCTCTCTCAGTCTCTCAGACACGACCAGTTACTACACCTCCCGCGCTCAGCGTTTCCAATGAAGATATAAAAGTGTGGAAACTCTTTGAAGATCCATCGTATTTTACAACAGATGTACACCAATCAGCCATAACATTAAAACCACCTCCTTGTTTCTACACACGGCTATTTTATCAGCTCCACTTACCATATAGAAGCACTTTGTAGTTCTACAAGTACTGACTGTAGTCCATCTGTTTCTCTGCATGCTTTGTTAGCCCCCTTTCACCCTGTTCTTCAATGGTCAGGAGTCTCCCAGGACCACCACAGAGTAGGTATTATTTAGGTGGTGGATCATTCTCAGCACTGCAGTGACAATGACATGGTGGTGGTGTGTTAGTGTGTGTTGTGCTGGTATGGGTGGATAAAACACAACAGCGCTGATGGAGTTTTTAAACACCTCACTGACACTGCTGGACTGAGAATAGTCCACCAACCAAAAATATCCAGCCAACAGCGCCCTGTGGGCAGCATCCTGTGACCCCTGATAAAGGTCTAGAAGATGACCAACTCAAACAGCAGCAATAGATGAGCGATCGTCTCTGACTTTACACCTACAAGGTGGACCGACTAGGTAGGAGTGTCTAATAGAGTGGACAGTGAGTAGACACGATATTTAAAAACTTCAGCAGTGTGTGACCATTCCACCTTCTGCATGTTTATGTGGAAAATCATGTTCATAAAACACAGCCCACACATGTTTAGGAAGAACTTACAGACAGTTGAAGATCTGTACACACACACACAAACACACTTTGCAGATATGATAGCCACACTCGCTAACCACTTGAGAATGCTTACCACAAAATTATTGGACTGTGTATGCGGGAATTTGGGCCCCTTTTGGCCCATGCTAAACCATGTCTTTATGGACTTCACTTTTACTTTTGGTTATATACAGTTTAGTTTAATTTAAAATCATCTTGCATCTCTCACATGTATTTAATTACGAGTACACTGAACAAAACTACATGACTAATTTTGTACTTGCTAGCTGTACATTTAGACTGTAACTCTGACAGACAATGTGTACCAAAAACCATAAATATAACATCCTCGAGTGCTAAAATCTTAGCTAAGGAGATGAATTCGTACCCACATTTTTCTAAATGATCCCCCAACACTCAACGCTCCAGCTTAAAAAGCACAGCATATTTATTAATTCCTTCACAGTGCACAGCACATTTACTGCCATTACCATTTGAATGTGTTTCTTTAATATCAATGCGTTTAGAAATGTTTCACTTGGTTCATAAGGATGATAGTCAAATGTGATTATGCTAATGACTCAACATTTGCATAAAACTGCAAGATATATTAAACCCGATTAAAAAAGCTGAATATTTATGGATTTGGTGTTTACTGTCTGTTTATTAAGCTTACATATATGGATCACCCAGAAACATTCAGTGGATTTAAACAGCTTGCATAATTAATCAGGATTTTGAAACAGGGCTGCATCCGTCAGTTAGAATAATTTCAATTGGACATGTTTGTTATTTTAATATTTTGGTTTTCAGGTCACTTGTAGTTCATTTTTTTGTAGTTTTAGTTTTTAACATGTGCTATGACTGTGTTTATGCAATCCTGGAGTGACTACATTTTTTCTTCCTTCTGGATTAATGAAAAACAGAAATTAATGAGTGATCTTTAAATTTAAATCTAAATCTATTTTTTTTTCTTTAGTAAAGACTATATATATATATATATATATATATATATATATATATATAAGCAGGTAAAGGGGATCATGATTGGACATTAAAAAAGAATCAAAGTCAAATTAAAGTTTGTCACAAACAGGTCATATATGGTATAATACATGGAGAGAGAGCTTATAATCCGAATTTAGCGCCATCTGATTTCTACCTTTCTCAAATAAGCTTTAAGGGGAAGAAGATTTTCACGTGATGATGATGAAAGCAGCAGTGCATCAGTGGCTACACGCTCAACCAAAAGCATTTTTTGCTGATGCCATTACAAAGTTGGTACGATGCTTGTTAAGGGACATGCTCAAGCAGAGCAGAGCCTGGATTTGAACCGACAACCTTCCAATCGATACCCATAGCTTTACCCGCTAGACTACCACTGTCCCCCAGTATATTGTAGCTTTTAAGTCTTAGAATGGAATATCCCGCCGCTCAGGTGGCTCAGCAGTAAAACACAAGCTGAACACCAGAGCTCGGATCTCGAATACTTTGTATCAAATCTCAGCTTTGCCTGCCGGCTGGGCTGAGCAGCCACATGAACAACGATTGGCCTGTTGTTCAGATAGGGGTGGGATGTTAAAAAGCCGGATAAGGTCTCTCTTACAACTAATGCAATTACGACCTCTGCTGGCTGATTGATGGCGCCTGCACAGAGACGGGACAACAGTGCTGTCAGGGTGTGTCTCTCCATACACAGTGCTGATCCGCATTGCACTCGTCAAAGTGTAGGTGACAAAATGTATACGGCTGCTGCCCACGTGTCGGTGGGTTAGCTTCGTTCTCCTCAATCAGAGCGGGGATCAGAATTGGTGGAGAGGAAGCATGACGCAATTGCCAATCGTTGTTGATGTGGCTGCTCAGCCCAGCCGGCAGGCAAAGCTGAGATTCGATACAAAGTATTTGAGATCCGAGCTCTGGTGTTCAGCTTGTGTTTTACTGCTGAGCCACCTGAGCGGCGGGATATTCCAATCATGATCATGATTACCTGCTTATTGTGGAATGTTTCACTGAAACCTTTAATCTATAAACTTTTCACTCTTATTTTGGCCCCATCTTTTTAGGCAGCAAAATACACTAAATTCGGTCAGTAAAAACATTTAAACCTGTTCTATGTAATGTACTGAGTTTAATTTGCTGCCATCTTTTTAGGCAGCAAAATACACTAAATTCGGTCAGTAAAAACATTTAAACCTGTTCTATGTAATGTACTGAGTTTAATAAAGGTTCAAGAGAATTACCATATCCCAAATTATTATTTACTGCATTTAACAAAATGTCCCACTTGTATTTCATCTATTTAAAGTCAACTCCAATCCAGTTTTTGTTCCATTCTAACCATGGTGTTAGCGTGTGCGGGTGGGTACACGTAGAAAGGTTGGAATGAGCTGCAGGTAATCCTTAGCTACGCTCTCAAGGTGCACATGTGTACCCATCCATAAAGGGCAACCTCACAGACCTCCATTCACAACATTAATCTCAACACAACTGTTGTTTTGTGCTTTTCCACCCTGACTTTCATCGCTGTCATTTCGGTACACAGATTGAATGTGATTCGGCCCGTGCTATCAGTTTCCCCCTTTTGCTTATACGCGTGCCTCTCCTCCTCTCAACCCCTGACCTGCAGTGTCGCCAGCTGTGGATTTAAGCTGGATCACACTGGTGCAGAGGCTCTAACTTATGCATTGAATGCTCTTTGCTTTAGTTGTTATGCATTAATAAATAGGGTAGTGTTAGCACAGACACGTTCATACATACATGCAGAGAGATGAAATTCAGAAAAAAAACTGACAGATATGTATATATATATATTAAACACACATATATGTATATAAATATATATAATGGCACCTTTAGACAAATATATACTACAGCTGTGGCATTTGTGGTGTTTAGACTTTTTTCTGTAGTATTCTGTGGTTTTTCAAATGGCATTCTGTTACGCACCCTATATGGATAATAGGGGATGTAGGGTCAGTAACAGTAGTGGTTATAGAGGTGGTGCAATAGGAAATAAAACTGTAGACTGGGGACATAGGAAAAACACAAACTAGATACAGTAGGTGAAGCCAGAGTTTACTTTGGCTGGTACACATACTTTGGGTTATTTACAATATACAAAAAATATTTACATCAGCGGAAGACAAAAGGGCCTGAACAAAAAGGGTGCTAAAGAAAAGAAAAGATTAAAACAGAACCCATACTTCCTATTCTCAAATTCACACCATTCTATAAACTACAAACAAGATGCTAAACAAAAGAACTAACTACACTAAACTTTCTTACCAAACAAAGATAGTGGATGGCACACGCCCTAAACTGCTGCTACACAGTTGGAAGCATATAATTTTCTTTATATAATTGATTTATGGCACTAGTTTGCAATTGTTGTGGCTGAAACACATAAATTGTGTATGTAGTGTGGTTTAACGTTTATTCTAAACAATTACGAGAATTCTTCAAAAAGTTTCTGCACTTTTTAACTGTTTATTAAGAATTTCAAAAACAAATTATTTCACTTCTCTACAGTCACCTTCTGATGCATTTTTTCCAGCGTCATACCAACTTTTTTTTTTTTCTCTCCCTTTTTCTCTCAATTTTTAGCGTGTCCAATTTATACCCAATTGCATAATGCTTCCTCTCTACTGCAGCTGACCCCCGCCCCGATTGAGGAGAGCGAGACTGTCACACGCCCCCTCCGACACGTGTGCAGTAGCCGACTGCATCTTTTCACCTGCACAAGGCGAGTTCATATACCGATCAGCTTTGTACATGGAGAGCCACACCCTGATCAGCATTATTGGCTCAGTTATTAGGAGTCCCTATCCGGCTTGTCCTACCCTGTGAACAACAGCCGATCGTTGTTCATGCAGCTGCCCAGCCCAGCCGGATGGCAGAGGTCGTACCAACTTTTTAATGCCATCAGCAAAAAATCTTTTTGGTTGAGCATGTAACCACTGATGCACCACTGCTTTCACATCATCATCATATGAAAATCTTCTTCCTCTTAAAGCTTTTTTGAGTGGTCCAAAAAGGTGGAAATCTCTCTCAGTCTCTCAGACATGACCAATTAGTACATTACTACTCCTCCCGCCCTCACCGTTTCCAACGAAAATGTAAAAGTGCGGAAATCTTCTAAGTTATGAGTTATGCAATTATACAAGTGATTTAGACTGACTGAAGGCTGTTCATGCAACACCCTGAGGAAGATGTTAAAAGGACTCAGGCTGTATGTAAATCTATGCTAGGTTTTTTTGTACCTTGTACAGGGAAACTGAGCCACCCTCTGTCCAATCAATTTTAAGCTCTAAAAATAAGTGTAAAGAAGGGTGTAATTCCAGTATGATTTATTTAATATGAACATACAAGCCTCAAATTAAAGCTGACATTTACAGGTGACACTCTGCCCTTTAATCTCAGATTCATTGCAGCGTTTTATATTCATATAAGTGCTGCAGTAATAAGCTGAAACAATAGAAATAGAGCCACTGTCCAATTATTTATGTACCACACTGTATATGGTTTCCGTTCCGTTTGTTTTTGGAGAGCAGAGTTAATCGGTAATGTTTCAGCAGCATTGTGTCTTTAATTTGACTTTAATCACCGCTCACACTCTTAAAGTCTTTCTTCACGTAATAGAGATAGAAAAGCTTCCACAGCTTTTTAAATATGATGTTAAATATTTAATCACTTCCTTTAGACACTTTAATGATGCATTGAGAGTAAACAGGTTCATATTTTAAACTAAATTGCCATCTGATGCTCATGTTTTTATTATCATATCATTTGACCTTTGACAACCTTTAGACAAGGCCATTTCTGACTAAGCTAACCTGCCACTCAACCAACACCAGAAATCAAGCGAGTACCCATGTCATGGGCAATTATACACTCTTATACCAGAAGAAATGTAGAAATGAAGGTCTGTCTACCTCACAATTTAATCATAATTTTGTTCTCCATTGCTGGCTCGGTCAGATAGGAATTTTGGTAAAATTGTCACATTAATAAAAAACATACCATGGAACTGACACCATTCCATAAACCTAAAACATTATCCATCAGGCCTCAGCAGACACTGTGGTTTGGTTTTCAGAAAGCCATGCAAAGATTTCGGTCGCTGCTGAAGAACATCAGAAAATGGCAGCAGATGAGCACCTCACAGCAGGTTTTGGATATTGCTGGCTTCAGTCGTCTTGTATTTCATATTAATAGTCCATCTGACATGTAGATTCCAGTTAAAGCTCACCATGGGAAGCCTCTGTTCTACACTGTATAGAAACGTACGCGGCGATTATGGCCGCTTGGGGGGAGATGACTAACCACAGCTATTTCTTTCTCGATTATTAATAGAGCAGTATATGGAGCATGCATTGCCATAGCAGGAGACTTTAGATTTCAGGATTAATGGGTAGAAATCTGAGAATGTGTGTGTTGGGTGGTGGCCATTTTTATCACATCTGTGATGAATAACACACTCACTCATGTAAAGGCTACACACTGACTTTTACCTCCATCTACTACTGAAGATGCACCTCAACAGCATCCCTAAAGTCTGGAGACATAAAAAAATCACAAACTATAACTAATTATACTGATCAGCCATAACATTAAAACCACCTTCTTGTTTCTACACTCACTGTCCATTTTATCAGCTCCACTTACCATATAGAAGCACTTTGTAGTTCTACAATTACTGACTGTAGTCCATCTGTTTCTCTACATACTGTTTTAGTCTGCTTTCACCCTGTTCTTCAATGGTCAGGACCACCACAGAGCAGGTATTATTTAGGTGGTGGATCATTCTCAACACTGCTGTGACAATGACATGGTGATGGTGTGTTAGTGTGTGTTGTGCTGGTATGAATGGATAAGACACAGCAGCGCTGCTGGAGTTTTTAAATAATGTGTCCACTCACTGTCCACTCTATTAGACACTCCTACCTAGTTGGTCCACCTTGTAAATGTAAAGTCAGAGACGATCACTCATCTATTGCTGCTGTTTGAGTTGGTCGTCTTCTAGACCTTTAGTGGTCACAGTGGCTGGATATTTTTGGTTGGTGGACTATTCTCAGTCCAGCAGGAACAGCGAGGTGTTTAAAAACTGCAGCAGCGCTGCTCTGTCTTATCCACTCATACCAGCACAACACACAATAAAATAAAATGGATAAAATGTTCACTTGCTGCCTAATATATCCCACCCACTAACAGGTGCTGTGATGAAGAGATAATCAGTGTTATTCACTTCACCTATCAGGGGTCATAATGTTATGCCTGGTCGGTGTATATAATATAAAAATTTGAACTGGGTTATTCTACTGAGAAAATGTTAACCATATCACACTGACTTTTATTTGGTCAGTGCACAAGCACAGTGCCCCTACAGGTTGGAGGAAGAAGTGCATACTAAGCTAACCAGTTGTATTAACGTATGTAATATTGTGTATTGCTCCCATTTCCAACTTGTTTTTAGAGCAATGTGACAATGTAAATTTGAAAGATGAAGTGTATATACATTTTTTTTTAATTATTTTAGGGATAGGATCTGAATTTGGTGCAGCCTTTGCAACTTGGACACCTCTTTATTAGTTTAATACCTGATGATTAATCTTACACTCACCAAAATATATTTTGCTTATAAAAAGTACACAGTTCAGTGACGGTATTTTTGTTCACGCCATCTTATACAGCTAATTCTGTTTCTGTCAGCAGTTTGTGCATTGTTGCAATTTCCCACCACATAATGGAGCAATTTTTGTGGTAATCTTAGCAGTTAGATGTCTTAAACTAAAAGGACAAACTATGATTTTACTGCCAGTTCTGGCTGTAACTTAGAGCTGGGTTTTCCCCTCAGGCACCTCTTTTACAATGTTTTTGTATTAGTTTTATGCTTTGTGATGATAAATCTCTGTACTCTACTGAATATATTTTACAATCCGACACTTCTGAAAGCAAAGCCAGCCACATGTGCTATCAGAAAAATGTAAAGTAGTTTACAAACCACAAATATGGTTGAAATTAGGTTGAAGATTTGACATCTTAAGCATCTTTTACCATATAAAATTTCATATTGTTGACTAGATTGTCTCTCTAGTCGAAAATATGAGAGCATTTAGTAATTAAAATACAGCAATCAAACACTACTGGTGAGAAGGAGGTGTCTGCCAGGACACTGTAAAAAATTGTAATTTGTAATTGAAATTTGGACATTGCTAACTTTCCACCAGCAACAACCTGCATTCTCAGCATTTTTGTCCGATGTCTTTATGGACCTCACTTTTTTCATAGGAGCACAGTCATGCTTGAACCATAAAGAGTCTTGCCCAGGCTGTTGCCACAAAAAGCATATAATGTATGATATTACTGATTTATACCCTGCATATCAATAGGTGTGGCTGAAAGAACTAAACTTCATTTGAAGGGGTATCCACCTTTTGGTCACAGTGTATTTAGTATACACCGATCAAATCACCTCCTTGTTTCTACACTCATTGTCTATTTTATTAGCACCACTTACCATATAGAAGCACTTTGTAGTTCTACAATTACTGACTGTAATCAATCTGTTTCTCTGCATGCTTTGTTAGCCCTCTTTAATGCTGTTCTTCAATGGTCAGTACACTCCCAGGACCACCACAGAGCAGGTATTATTTGGGTGGTGGATCATTCTCAGCACTGCAGTGACACTGACATGGTGGTGGTGTGTTAGTGTGTGTTGTGCTGGTATGAGCTGGAGTTTTTAAATACTGTGTCCACTCACTGTCCACTCTACTAGACACTCCTACCTAGTTGGTCCACCTTGTAGATGTAAAGTCAGAGACGATCGCTCATCTATTGCTGCTGTTTGAGTTGGTCATCTTTTAGACCTTCATCAGTGGTCACAGGACACTGCCCATGGGGCGCTGTTGGCTGGATATAATTTTGGTTGGTGGATTATTCTCAGTCCAGCAGTGACAGTGAGGTGTTTAAAAACTCCATCAGAGCTGCTGTGTCTGATCCACTCATACCAGCACAACACACACTAACTCACCACCACCATGTCAGTGTCACTGCAGTGCTGAGAATGATCCACCACCTAAATAATACCTGCTCTGTGGAGGTCCTGTGGGGTTCCTGACCATTGAAAAACAGCATGAAAGGGGGCTAACAAAGTATGCAGAGAGATAGATGGACTACAGTAAGTAATTGTAGAACAACAAAGTGCTTCTATATGGTAAGTGGAGCTGATAAAATGGACAGTGAGTGTAGAAATAAGGAGGTGGTTTTAATGTTATGGCTGATCGGTGTATAATATTAGAATTCCAGTGCATTTTTCTCATAGTGATAATTTGTAAAAAGAATGATCTGGACTGATTATTTCTTTCCTCACCATAGTAAATTGGTTAAGTGCATGTGTGGCTACACTAGGAGAACAGTACAGGTTCCTATGCTTGACCCCTACAGCAATTGGCTTTGGTTGTTCTGTTATGCCATAAAAGGCATTTTAATCACCCTAATCTAATTACCTGGACAAAATGATGGAACATTTTATCCTAATGGGAGTCACATTGTTTAGAATTACAGTCACCAGATCTCAACCCAATTAAAAAATGAACAAATTTAAACATACAGTACATAGAATAGTATAGAATAGAATGCCTTTATTTGTCATATATACAGTGGTGGCCAGCTCAATCACTGAGCTCTCATAGAGAACTTGTGTTCTGACATCTGAAATGCGTTCTTTTGAGGCAAAACCCAAAAATGCAGAAGAACTGTGGAATGTCGTCTAATCATCCTGGACTGGATACCTGTTCAGAGGTGCCAGAAGTTGGTCGACTCCATGCAACACAGATCTCGGAAACAATTGTTATGCCTCTAAATATTAGTTCAGTAATTTAAAGTAAAGTGAAACCTCAAACATTTTTTTCAGTTTATAGATAATTTTTTTGAGTTTTTATAGAAAAATGCTGGCACTGCTATTATTTTGAACAGCCTAAAATTCATTTTTCTTAACTTTCTGTAAAGGATTAACACAAACTGGCTAAATTTTGTTAATGTTTTGATTTAGAATTGAATGTATAGTATTTTCAGTGCATTTGCATTTATGGAAATAAAAGTTATTATAATGATTTTGTGCTTTATTTACTTTTTTAAAATCACTGCTATTTTTTTGAACACCACTGTACATATACCGGTGTACAGTACTACAAAATTATTTTTTGCATAATTATTCTCAGCTTGTCTGGAAGCTGAGGTCAGAGCGCAGGGTCGGTCATTGTACGGCACCCCTGGAGCAGTAAGGGGTAAGGGCCTTGCTCAAGGGCCCAGTAGTGGCTGTATGGCAGAGCTAGGATTCGAACTCTCAACATTTCAATTGATAGCCCAAAGCTCTATCAACTAGGCTACCAAGGTCCCATGGTATACATGGTAGACAGAACTCTCTATTATCATAATGAAAACACCAAATACACAAATATCTTTTGGAGGAATTAAATTCCATCCCTCTAGTACAGCTTGAGACCTGTTGGATTTATGCCAAAGCACTTTAAAGCTGTTCTGAAGCAGATTGAGCTTTTTCAGACACTTTGTTGTTTTTTTCTTTTTCCATTTTTGTCACCCATATGTACATATGGCACATATTTTATCTAAACAATGTGTATTGAACTACAAACGTAAAAAAATGAGAGCTTATGTAGGACATCAAAAGCATCCTGCTTATAGGAAATTACTATGAATCAAACAAGCTGCAGCTGCAGTTATCTCTTCTGCTTCATCCCAACCCAAAATTTATGACCTCCTGACTGATCGTTCAACAGGTGCCTAAAGCAAGCCCTGAATATAGACGTGCTTATAGACGAGACATTAAAATGCAGTCTCCGCTGCAGTCCTTCATCTAATTTCCTTTTTTTTCCCCAGTAACAATTTTGTCGATGTTGATTTATGAAGTGTCCGGAACTGAGGTCAGCGGCCTGTTGGAGATTTATGAAACAGCCACTGAGAAGGACCGCAGCAACTCAATTTATCAGCCTTTATTATTGTTGTGACTCTGCCGTTATAACCTTCCTCAAATGCATCACTCTCGCCCAATTCAAGAGGGTGCGTTTGAAGTCAGAAGGGGAATTCGCTCTTCGGTACAGGCAGCAAAGTTCAGTAAAATCACTCAATCACTCTCAGATATCTTGACACTCCATTGCTAATGCACTGGGTTTATGATAAACCTAAATAATTTCTTACTGTAACTGCTGCTTTGCATTAGGATTTTTGGAACTCTTTTATTTACATTAATACTTGTATGGAACACATATGCCATTGCAGCTTTGAGTTAGAACTGACAGCCATAATTAGTATCTTTATCAATGATGTGAACAATGTCAGAAAAGTTTGGGTCTTAAATTACATGTAGCTGTCATTTAACAGTGTTCCTGATTACTGACACCCTGTTGCTGTAGTATATTATGATCACTTTAAAACTCCCTCTCTTAGGTATGAATAGAATGTGGAACATGCAATCTGAAATCTTTATTCTTTTATTTACTTAACAGACGTTTTGAAAGTGACAGTTGTGGCCTAGTGGTTAAGGTACTGGACTAGAAATCCAAAGGTCACTGGTTCAAGCCCCACCACTGCCAGGTTTTCATTGTTGGGCCCTTGAGCAAGGCCCTTAACCCTCAATTGCTTAGACTGTATATTGTTTGGATAAAAGCGTCTGCTAAATGCTGAAAATGTAAATGTAAATAAAAATAAAGCCATTTAGAATGTTGCTGATTCAAGCCCCACCACTGCCAAGTTGTCACTGTAGGGCTCCTGAGCAAGGCTCTTAACCCTCAATTGCTCGAATTGTACTCCATCGCAATTGTTAGTCGCTTTGGATAAAAGCGTCTGCTAAATGATGCAAATGTAAATATCCCATCTTCATCAAGTTGCCACTGTTGGGCCCCTGACCAACTCTCAACTGCTCAAATTGTATTTGGTCATATTTGTAAAATGCTTTGGATTAAGGAATCTGCTAAATTAAGTAATGTAAATGTTCCTATTTACATTTGGTAGGAGTACATATTTAAATCATTATATGTCACTCCTGGAGCCAAGAGGAGTAGTAAAGGCCCAACAGTGGCTTAAAAAATGATTTTCTTCCATTTAACTTTGTGCCAACAGTGTGGACAAAGCACTTTCCTGTTCCAGCATGACTGTTCCCTTGTGCACAAAGCAAGGCCTATAAGATATGATCTTTTTAGTCTGCTCTCACCCTGTTCTTTAATGGTCAAAACCACCACAGAGCAGGTATTATTTAGGTGGAGGATCATTCTCAGCACTGCAGTGACACTGACATGGTGGTGGTGTGTTAGTTTGTGTTATGCGGAAATGAGTGGATCAGACACAGCAGCGCTGCTGGAGTTTCTAAATAAAGTGTCCACTCACTGTCCACTCTATTAGACACTCCTACCTAGTTGGTCCATCTTGTAGATGTAAAGTGAGAGACGATTGCTCATGTATTGCTGCTGTTTGTGTTGATCATCTTCTAGACCTTCATCAGTGGTCACAGGACGCTGCCCACGGGGCGCTGTTGGCTGGGTATATTTTGTGGCTGGTGGAATATTCTCAGTCCAGCAGGGACAGTGAGGTGTTTAGAAACTGTGTCAGCATTGCTGTGTCTTATCCACTCATACCAGCACAACACACACTAACACACCACCACCATGCCAGTGTAACTGTAGTGCTAAGAATGATCTATCACCCAAATAATACCTACTCTGTAGAGATCCTGGGAGAGTCCTGACTATTGAAGAACAGCATGAAAGGGGGCTAACAAAGTATGCAGAGAAACATATGGACTACAGTCAGTAATTGTAGAACTACAAAGTGCTTCTATATGGTAAGTGGAGCTGATAAAATGGACAAAGTGTGTAGGAACAAGGTGGTTTTAATGTTTATGGCTGATCGATGTGTAACAAGGTCATGCTCAGGTGTCCACACACTCTTCATTATTGTCCTGCAACTTCTTATTGTTAGGAAGTAAATTGGATGAATATTTTTCTCTGGTGGTTACAGGGTGAACTACAAAAGCAGACTGTGTTTTTTTTCCTTAACAAAAGTACCACACAATGCTGGATATGTAGCTTAGGAGTCTTCCATGTTTTCATTTGTGAAAGTGATAACTGTAATTTAGCAAAAGAGCTTTTAGGATGTTTATAGAGTGATTAGGAGCAAATATAAACAAGCCAGCTTGACTCCGTTTTGTGCGAAAGTAAGAAGAATTAAAATATTGAACTATGCACCTTCAATGCATTATACATAACAGTTCATATATATATATATATATATACAGTATATATATATATATATATATATATATATATATATATATATATGTATGTATACATGCAAATGTACAGTTATATACATGTAATTTTGTATTCCTATGTTCTTTTTAGAATGAGTCACAATGTCTTTGAATATGCTGGAATGCCATTTGGCATGATGGGTTCACCATGATCCAAAAAGAAAATGCAAAATAATGCTATTCAAAACGGTTCTTGCTCTTTTTATTGTACATGGCTATATATTTGTTTTGTATATGGCTCTAGGTTTACATTTGTGGGTGTATTCTGGCCTCAGTAGTGGGCAGAGTATGTTTCTGCCCAGATTGTTGAATAAAGTCACATTGTCGAGTGCGTGGGACAACTGGTTTGGCATCTGATCCTGACAAGTGGATTAAGGAAAAGGAAACAGCACCTCTGAATGGCACTATTGCCATGGTGACAAGCATCGCTCAACATCAGCATTACACGTTTCACATTCAGGCTCTTCCATGGGCGCGCAAAGACGACAGCAAACACAAGATGCAACAGCATATTTCTGCCTCTACTCGCACATATGGCGGCTGCGTTAAAATTTTCAAGTAAATTTGGCATGTCTAAAAACGAGGATAATGATGATAAATGTGACAGCCTGAAAAACTAATTACAATTGTCTCAGCACATTCTCCAGCACACACGCCTCGACAGAAAACTCATTTAAATCTTCTACTAGTCCAAAAGACAGTCTTGCTCTAAAGCCATTTGGCACTCTCGCTCACGCAGTTTACATTTCCAGAGGATTAGCACAAGAGCTCGAAATAATCATGCCAGATGTCTCCTTGCACCCAGAAGAAGAGCTTGCCCACTAGGCATTTTGGGGTTTATTGTATATGTTTTTATTTTTTATCACTCTTATGTGCAAACACTTCAGGGCCCTTTAGAATGCTTGGCCTCGTGTTATAATGTGATGTAACCAAATTAAATTCTCCTCATTCCCATGTTGAGTTTTATGGAGACATTATATTTAATCTTTGTTACAGTTTTTTATTATTATTATTGTACAGTAGTTGCCTAGCACGTGGGTGAATAGATTTTGTTTGGAAAAAAAATAAAATGAGAATATTTAAGAAAAAAAGATCAAGATAAACTGCTGAACAGCTTTGACTAATTGGAGGATCCACAGACCCACAACACACAAGGCAAGTATAATTATTATTATTTTTGCTATAATTTTATTATTCCTACCTGAAATTGCACAATCATGAAGGTGCATGGGACAAAAAGTCAGCTATGGTTAGTACAAGGTGAACTACATGAATGTACACTATACACAGATCAGCCATAACATTAAAACCACCTCCTTGTTTCTACACTCACTGTCCATTTTATCAGCTCCACTTACCATATAGAAGCACTTTGTAGTTCTAAAATTACTGACTGTAGTCCATCTGTTTCTCTGCATGCTTTGTTAGCCCCCTTTCATGCTGTGCTTCAATGGTCAGGACTCTCCCAGGACCCCTACAGAGCAGGTATTATTTGGGTGGTGGATCATTTTCAGCACTGCAGTGACACTGACATGGTGGTGGTGTGTTAGTGTGTGTTGGAGTTTTTAAACACCTCACTGTCACTGCTGGACTGAGAATAGTCCACCAACAAAATATTTTTTACCTAACAGCACCCAGTAGGCAGCGTCCTTTGACCACTGATGAAGGTCTAGAAGATGACCAACTCAAACTCAGCGATCGTCTCTGACTTCACATCTACAAGGTGGACCAACTAGTTAGGAGTGTCTAATAGAGTGTACAGTGAGTGGACACGGTATTTAAAAACTCCAGCAGCGTTGCTGTGTCTGATCCACTCATACCAGCACAACACACACTAATACACCACCACCATGTCAGTGTCACTGCAGTGCTGAGAATGATCCACCACCTAAATAATACCTGCTCTGTGGGGGTCCTGACCATTGAAGAACAGGGTGAAAGCAGGCTAAAAAGTATGTAGAGAAGTAGATGGACTACAGTCAGTAATTGTAGAACTACAAAGTGCTTCTATATGGTCAGTGGAGCTGATAAAATGGACAGTGAGTGTAGGAACAAGGAGGTGGTTTTAATGTTATGGCTGATCAGTGTATGACCAAAGTATCTGAGCTAATTCTCATTAATTCTTGTATGACACACCAGTACATGATCTGTGGTTGTATTAACGTTCTTTTTTTATTTGTATTATTTAAAATTGCTCTGAACTGAATGTTTATGATGTTTGTTTTGGCTTAGTAATGTAGTCTGGATAATGTAGTTTAATAATTTGTTCCCTATAACCATGGCCCTACTAAATTTCACAGACCTCATTTTTCAAAAATCACATTACACGGCACTTATTAAATAACACTTATGATAGAATGACTGAATGATAGAATCAAAGGATGTTACAATACACATCACAGCCTACAATAATAGCTCCCTCTCAAAGACAAAACTACTTTTTGTCTACTACTGTTTTGACACCCCCTCTCTGCGTCCTCAGAATTGCTTGGAAGTTTTCCAAACCCGAGTTACCCGGATTGTGTTTTTAGCTGCTGAGTTTATAAAGTAAGAAATAAACTGTACATAGACAAACTATCGGGAGCATAATACTTTGCTGGCTTGTTCTTTTGAGGTGCAGCACAGACTACAGAGAGATGATCACGTGTGTAGAGAAGCACACGTTTCCATTGATTACGGAATCCCCAAAGGGACAAAATACATACATCAAACATTGTCAAAAGTCTGTTACACTAACTTAATTCCTGTATGATTGCTAGGACCACCTCATTGCATATTGCGCCTCATATAACATCCGCTACGTGAATGAAAAATGTTAAATTGTTAAACACAAACCTTAAAATTTGAATTTCACAGCTCATTTCAAGGTCCGTGACACAATTTTCACAGGGTGGGGATCAACATCAGTAGAGAGGAAGCATAATGCAATTAGGTACGCTAAAGTCGGAAGAAAAAGGGGAGAAAGTGGGTTAGCTTTGTTCTCCTCAATCAGAGCAGGGGTCGGCATTGGTGGAGAGGAAGCATGATGCAATCGGGCAATTGGACGTGCTAAAAAAGGGAGAAAAAAGGGGAGAAAATGCATAAATAAAATATATAAATATAAAAAAAGTCATGACTAACATGAACATTATGCCACAGTCACTCGGTCTAAAACTACAAGTCTATAAATTCACTAAATAAGATCACTTGTCTGGCTCACGTTGCAAAACAAAGTGCTAAAACAGTAGCAAACTCCACTAAACACCACAAACTAACCAACCTTACAATAAAAGTGCTACAAATACACTTTCTCGTAAAACGGCTGATTCCTCACTTGACCCTTGAATTGCAACCACAGCTTTTCTCCCTGTAAATAGAGACATATGTCTCATCACTGGACATGAAGGCTACACTCTTTGTCAGATGGGTTTTTTTTTTGGTTGGGGGGGGGTGTTCACTTTAATGAGTGCAGCAGGAATGCTCTGTCTCCCACATGTCTCGCAGGAAGAGGGAGGGCGGCCATCTTATTGCTGCCACATGTTGGGCTTGCTCACTCTCTCCTGCGGGCCGGTGTGGTCAGCAGTTCAAAGCGAGCCATCTCATTTGTTATACACTTTCTGTAACTACGTGCTGATGCCTCCTCACGCCTCGGAGCAGAAAAAACATGGCAACAAAAGAATGCCTTGCTGTTATTTATCTTTTCTCTTGAATAGTAAATGAATCCTGGTGTAATAGCGTATGTGCTTAGCTTTCTTGGTCAAGTAATTAGCACTGTAGCAAGCAGCATGGTAAAGTGACAGCTCATTTTCTATCTTAAAGCTAGTAAATTGGTCTAGGTTCCAGTGATTAGGTCACTGTACGAGGCATCTACTGAGAAAAATGGCAGCCGCAGAACTCTCTGCCACATATGGCAACAATCTGCCTTGCTAATCCAGTGAAAGATTAGAAGAGTTTAGGTTCAGACTTCCCTTAGCCACTCTATCAAAAGCGCTATGTGCCATCCTTCACCAGAAAAGAGGCACCAGTCTCAGAGAAAGGATTGCTTTGACTTTTGGGACAGGATTAGCTAATAAGGTGAGAGTGAAAGGCTTTTGATATCATTCATTCATTTATTCACCTTCAGCAATGGCTTCATCAAAACAGTCATGTTATACCAGAGCTGGGAAACACAAGAAATTCTTCCTGTTGCATTCGGGTCATCCTGCAACCCTATTTAAGTGACTTTCGGATTTTTTAAAATGTGACTAGCCAGTTCCAAAGCGCATAGGATACAGATTTTATCTTTATTGGTAAAATACATAAGCAAATTTTTTTTTTGACTTAACAACCATAATATTGTGCGCTATACACCAATCAGCCATAACATTAAAACCACCTCCTTGTTTCTACACACACTGTCCACTTACCATATAGAAGCACTTTGTAGTTCTACAATTACTGACTGTACCAGGACCACTACAGAGTAGGTATTATTTAGGTGGTGGGTCATTCTCAGCACTGCAGTGACACTGACATGGTGGAGGTGTGTTAGTGTGTGTTGTGCTGGTATGAGTGGATAAGACACAGCAGTGCTACTGTAGTTTGTAAACACCTCACTGTCACTGCTGGACTGAGAATAGTCCACCAACCAAAAATATCCAGCCAACAGCGCTCTGTGGGCAGCGTCCTGTGACCACTGATGAAGGTCTAGAAGATGACCAACTCAAACAGCAGCAATAGATGTGCGATCGTCTCTGACTTTACATCTACAAGGTGGACCAACTAGGTAGGAGTGTCTAATAGAGTGGACAGTGAGTGGACACGGTATTTAAAAACTCCAGCAGCGCTGCTGTGTCTGATCCACTCATACCAGCACAACACACATTAACACACCACCACCAAGTCATTTTTTATTTTATTTTATTTTATTAATTACTATGTAATTTGTTACTATGATTTATTTATTTATTTTATTTATTATTTTTTTTCTATTTATTTATGCATTTTCTCCCAATTTAGCATAGTCAATTTGTCTTCCGCTGCTGGGGGATTCCCGATTGCAGTTGAGAAGGGTATATTGCTGCTCACGCCACCTCCGATTTGCACACAGCCCCTAGTGGAACCCTTTTTCACCCGCCCTAGCAGAACCGTGTTGGCTGCAGGCACTGCCAAATATGCCCGCTAGATGGCGCTCAGCCGACCAGTGGCAATGCCTAGTTTCAAACCGAGGAGTTCAGAATCTCGGCGCTGGTGTGCTAGCGGAATATCAGAAATAATGAGACCCATGTCTGATGTTTAAACTTTGTTTGGCTGTAAAATAATCTTACACCTACAGGTTTGATAATCATTTGCTTTTGTATTGTAGGGTAGTAATAGCTCAGTGGTTACGTAACTAAACTGGTAATTGGACGGTTGCAGGTTTAAGCCCCAAATATGCCAAGTTACTGGTGTATTGTTCCTCTAGAAACTTTAACGTAAGAGCTTGACTTTGTTGGTAAGTTATGATAGTAAATATGCATACATAAATTATGTTAGAAAAATGTTAGGTTGACCCAGTTAATCCAGATCTCTCCAGATTTTGCTCTGATCATGTATCTGTGTCTTTCTGTGCATGTTCCCCTTGGAGTCCTCAGTGTCTCTAAATTGGCCCATCCTCAGGGGGCTGCATGTGCTGGCTAGCCATGCCATTTGCAATAATCTCCTTTTTAGCGTTTAGAGGCTAATTTGGTAACATTACACCTGCCTCTGTGAGCCACAGGTTTGGCATGGTGAGATCTGCAGTGTTTTTCTCTCCTCCCCCAATGATGTTCCCTGCTTTTTCATCTGCTGGTTAGTTTTGTGATGAGATTAGTCAAAAGCCTAATTGTGTTGTGTCAGCCGGGATGTGCAGAGATCCTGGATCAATGGAATCAAAGAGAGGCGCTCGGATCGGTGTGAGAAGCAGCTGAGGATGGCCTCGATTCAGCTTCCAAATCCCCCTCACCAGCCCGGCCTTCGCACCCTTGCACATGCGGAATCCCCTCTGTGGACAGTGTCCACCGCTATCACACTCGACGTTGTGCTTCAGCTTTGCATAGGAAATATCTTTGTCTTCTCCCAGCAGTGTTTGCTCAGCGACCAGCCCTCGTCTTTATCTTGCCGTGCAGCTCGTATTTATTATCGGATCAAACTTACTCCGAGATGTCAGTCTGCTAAAAGACAGATGGGTCAAATATGAAAAAAATGTCAGAACTACCATAAACCTAGCCCTGGAGCAACATAACCCTTCCCTTTCTGTCTTTGTTTAGCAGATATATTGGGTTTTGTACCACAACTTTTAAGAGCCAGACAGTGAATCAAGTTAACTAGCGATGCCTGGACCGGGATGCATGACAGACTCTCATAACAGACACTTGTAATAACCCTTGGTCTTTGTTCTGCTAATTAATGCCAACCCTAATGTCCTTGCGATGCTTTCTGCAGACAAAGGAATTCATCCTGGACAATGCGTCGACTTATATAGGCCGAAAAACAAGCACGTAGTATACTTTACCAGACAAAAAACAACCCAGCTGGAAAACACACATTGAGGAATAACATGTCGAAGTTTTGGCCTCCCTTCACGCAATGTGATGTTGATTAAAAGTGTTAGGGTTGGGGTTAAGGAAAGGCTAAGGATTGGTATTATGGGCTTTGACTTAGGTTACCATAACAGCCTTTCTGGCAGAACTAGTAATAACAACAGCAATAATAATAATCACTGACTAATTGACTGTGCTTCCAGGCCCAAGAGTTTATATTTTGACAAGAACCGGGCGTTCTCTTGAAGTTTATAGAGTTAAAGCTGCTATAATGAGTGATACTTAGCGCACTTGTTTTTATAGATGATAAACTGATAATCGTGAAAATTGCTTTCAAAATTTCTATAGTTCTGGTTTTGATTTGCTACTGAAACTTTTGATACTGAACCTGGATTGTTTTAGTATCTAAACTTTTTATGTTCCATTAGAGCTGGGCGGTATGACGTTACATTCTATATACCGGCTTTGATTCCTCATACGGTATGGATTTTATATATATCGCCATACTGTAGCACAGTTTGTTCTGTTTTATTACGATTTCAACGTCACGTTTTTACACACTTTGGTTACATTCATGACAGGAACGGTAGTTACTCATTACACATTTACATTTTCGGCATTTAGCAAGTGAGAAGAGAAGGTCAGCTGGTTATCCAGGACGACACCAAGGCTTCTTACATTAACAGATGGTCTGATCTGGGAGCCATCAAGAGAGATGACTAGTCCCTGGGTTGGAGATTGATCTCCAGGAATAAGTAACATCTCTGTCTTGCTGGGATTGAGTTTCATATGATGAGCTGACATCTATTGTGAGATATCTCGCAGACATGCTGAGATGCGAGCTGAGACTTGTGTGTCTGAAGGAGGAAATGACAGAATGAGCTGAGTATCATCTGCATCAGAGTGGTAAAAGAAGCCATGGGAATCTATGACCTTACCCAGAGAGTGGGTGTAGATAGAGAATAGAAGTGGGCCAAGTACAGAGCCCCGAGGAACACCGGTTGAGAGAGTGATACTTGGTAGGAGCGCCCTTCCAGGTAGGAGGCCATCCATTGCCATGCCGAACCAGTTACTCCAAGGTTGGAAAGAGCAAAGAAATGAGCTGTGTCAGCAGTTTTTTTGTTGTTCCGACACATTAAAACACTATATACTGTACGATTTGTCAGGGGATGGTTGTTGCAGAAAAGCAAACGGTTAAGCAATTAAGTTTAATTGCTATACCGACGTTATACCAACAACACCAAAGCAAGTTGGAAGCGTAGATATACACCAATCAGCCATAACATTAAACCAACTCCTTGTTTCTACACTCACTGTCCATTTGTTTCTCTGCATGCTTTTTTAGCCCTCTTTCATGCTGTTTTTCAATGGTCAGGACTCTCCCAGGACCACCACAGAGCAGCTATTATTTGGGTAGTGGATCATTCTCAGCACTGCAGTGACACTGACTTGGTGCTAGTGTGTTAGTGTGTGTTGTGCTGGTATGAGTGGATAAGACACAGCAATGCCGATAGAGTTTTTAAACACCTCACTGTCACTGCTGGACTGAGAATAGTCCACCAACCAAAAATCACCAGCCAACAGCGTCCTGTGGGCAGCGTCCTGTGACCACTGATAAAGGTCTAGAAGATGACCAACTCAAACAGCAGCAATAGATGAGCGATCGTCTTTTTTTATTCAAAGTGACTTTCAGTACCATGACCTAGCCATGTGAGCTGCCTTGCTGTTTACTGCCTATGTAGGCAGCTGCCTAAGTAGAGAGGATTCTAATAAGTCATCGACTTCTAAGCTAATCAAACACACTACTTAGACAGCGATTACACCGATTCCATCAGTTTTTGCTTACTAAGCAAACACAGTTAGCCTCATGCCATTCAAACCAATGGGATAAGGTGGCACAACGCGCTAGCATGTCAACTAACATCGCCCTTCGTGTACCGAAAACTGTTAAATTCGCTGACAAGCCCGAATTTGCAAATAAATGACACTTGTGCACCTTTATACAAATAAAAAATCAATGATAATTAATTTATGTTTGAAAAGAACTCTTTGTTGCTTTGCACCATCCACCATATTTTTTATTTATTTGTGAGAAAAGTCATGCCGCACTGAATGCTGGGATTGCCTTCACGGCTAAGGCAGCATCAGATGCTCCCTTGTTCCTCTGTCAAAATACCGTTCAGATTTAAGGTACCTTATGAGGCAGCATTTAAGGCATCTAAGAATCGAACAGCCTCCTTCTCGGGAGCGCGTAGGATGACATAAAATGCTGTCTATGTAGAGAGCTCACTAGGTTTCTCAACAGTGGCAAACCGGCAGTGGTGAGGCTTGAACCAACAACCTTTTGCTTACTAGTCCAGTACCTTAACTGCTAGACTGCACCTGACTTCTGTACTATGATAAAGCTGTTAGTCAGTAGTGCTCAGTGCACACGTTTAGAGAGAGTGATGTAGGCTCCACCATTCACGAGTCTAAAGGGCCTTCCTGTCACGCTGAAGGAAAATCCTGTTTGATGTCAGGCCCCTGTTTTTCACACTTTGGCTAAAGCCGAGGGTTTAGCACGTCATCCCTGGTATAACTCGTGTCTTCAGCCTTTGTGGGTCTCTCTCTTGCCCTCCCTCACTGGCTCCTTTTCTATTGTATGTCCTCTGTCAGCATGCCCACATTTCACAGTGTGAGAATTGGACCCTGAGCTTTAGCCTGAGGCATCATGGGAGTTGTAGTTAAGAAAAAGGATGTGTGGATTTCTTTCTTGTGCTGGCTTTGCATATTATCTGCCTCTGTTCTTTTGTGTTTCTTTTGAAAGAAAAATTTATACATAAAATATCTGTTGGTGAAATCATTTTTTTGCAAGAGTTTCGGGAAGGTCATGTTTCTGTTTCAGCATTATTGTTCCACCAGCATTTTCAGTATTTAGCAGATGCTTT